>NW_013667499.1:33790-41022 GCF_000517525.1 Limulus polyphemus
CCTTAAAATTTCCTTTAATGGTAAAAATGAAGGATATAGAATTTAGCCGAAATAAAAGTTTTAAACCTTATTTCTTTGTGAGAAGTTGTATCTCTGACCATAGGGTTTCACTTTAAACCCGTGACTTTTAGATTCTCCTAAAGTCACGGTTCATTTTCAGATCAAATAAAATAACAAATCAGAAAATTTACAAATTACCTCCAAAGCACATAATAACTACAATTTTCAACGTAATATTTAGTTGGAACTTCGGTGTGGTTATGAAATATGGTAATAGAATTACTTTAACCTGCTACTTGGCTCCAATATATCCACTTAAAGGTTCGATTTAATTTAGTTATCTCAAGTGGTTTTATCTTATTTTAATTAATCTAAAATTCTTAGAAAAAATATATATGTATTTAAATGAAAATTTTCAGGGTTTCCTTTACAAAAAACTGAAAAGATATTTTTTAGTCTTTACGAGATGAACAATATATTATCGATGTGAACAGAACTAGCAAAGATAGAGTAAAAATATAACGCAGCTTAAAAGCAGAAGGATATTCAAAAGTTTCTCATTTGATTTTTAACATCAAATTGATAAATTATGCAGGCCCGTATCAAATTTATTATACATTCCTATGGTAATATTATATCATAATCACTCACATTTACATAGTGATTGGTTCTTTATTTCTTAGGAAAAACTGAACATCTGCAAGTGAGGATGTTCTCTATTTTGGCTTCTTGTTTTGGGCTTCAACATATGTATTTAATCTAAGGCATATTGACAATTTTTCGATCAAGCATAAATGTTTATTGTACATTTTGGATTCGATCCCTGTGGTGGACACAATGCATAAAAGCCTATTGGACAACTTATAACCCCGTGTTCGTAAGCACTAATAACCTCATTAAAAGCGATCCTAAGTATTAAGATTGTAACTTAATTTACAACTTTGTGTCTGCATTTCTGGACGAACTGAAAGAATATAAACGACCAACTGGAATATTCTAAAATCTTAAGAGAAAGAACCAATAGCAAAATTATCAGTGAATGTTAACAATCAGAAAATATTAAAATATTCACATATTTGTTATTTCAAATATTATCATTATTTATTGATAGTCCAGTTAGTTTAGTCCTATTTTGTTTCGCAATTCATCTCTAGCTACGAAAAAAAATCTTTTATAAGGTTTATTCTGAATTGTAAAACAATTGTTAATTGTAAAACACTGATCAGTAACATAAACTATACTTTCCAATGTATTAACCATTAAAACAATAAAACTACATATTATACAGTGTTAATTAAGCTTCCCAATTGTTTCTGTTGAGAAAAGTTCTTTAGAAAAAAAAATGTTTGTTTGTTTGAAGTTAAGCACAAAGCTACACAATGGGCCATTTGTGCTCTGCCCACCATATACCACTGTGCCACTGGAGGGCGAAAGATAATGAAACATATTTGAAAACGAATACCTTTAATACTACCAAACGACCTTGTTTAACATTTGGAATAAATAAATAATTTTTCCTTGATTTTTAAACTTCATTTTCTTTAATCTTGAAAACTAAAAAAAAAAATTATTTAACCTAATTAAAATAAAAGTTTATTAAACAAACAATTACAAATTATTTATCTGGCCTAAGGTAGCTCTAGAAATATGAGTGATACACCAGAAAATACTGGACAAATATTCTAAAAAATATTTAGTTTCTCAAAACAAGACATTATTTTTATGTCAAGCTATTTGATGTAATTTTAAAAAGAAACATGTAAATATAAAAGAAAAAACTAATTAAGTAAGAGATGGGTTTGATACCATTATTAAACGATGAATATTAAATGAATATTCGAGACAAAACAAAAACTATTAAGTCAGTAAACTATTTGAAAGAAAAATAAAACCTTCTGTAATGTTAGGAATAAACAGTTATACGGTTTTTATTATTTATTTATTGGATTTTATTATTTTATTCTTGATTGATTTGATTATATATTGCAGAACTATGAATTGTACAGCAATATCAGGTAATTTTCAATTGCAAATATTCTACTAATCTCAGGTTACAATAAACACCAGAATAGTAATTCTAGTAGTAATATCTCTAAAGTTCTGTACTAGATATGTTATCGATTTATATATATATATAACATTTTTAAAGTTTTAATCACACATGTTTTATTCTTAAAACAAGCAAGTATACATTCATACATTTCATAACATCATTTTCCTTATATAATTACTTAAGTTTATAATTTTAGTAATTTGTTTTCAAAAGTTACAAAACAATTGTTAATTGCCCTGTGTAAATGAAATTGAATATTATTTTAATACTGGCAGAGACCCGCAAAACATTTGCAGTCACATTAGTATCTTTATTTACAGTACTTCTTTAAATACAGGATTTTTAGAATAATACAAAATAATTTTAATCACAGACACTGAAATCTGTAAGTCCATTTGTCTTAGGCCTAACGTTAGTTAAGTCATTATTAGGTATGGCCTATATTCGATAAAATGATAAATTAACACTGTAGCTTGAGTACGTTTCGCTTTTGCTTTTGTTTAATTAGAGATAAACATTACCGTAGTTAATATTATCAATAAATAAATTTATAATGTTTTTCTAAGACCTAACGTTAGACCTTTTCAAAAACTTTTATGGGCTTTTCATATGTTGTACAAAATGTGTAATAAAGTATATATACATCGCCTTTTGTTTACACCCGTTGAAATTAAGTGTGCGCGCCTGGGATTTAGATAGTAAGGTGGGCACGCATTTTCGGGACAGACAAAAACTGAGTATTATTATAATAGATTCTTTATTGTGTATTTAACCCAACGTTCATATTAACCTGTTTTATAAACATTTGCGTATATGATTTTCTAATTTGGTTTCATTGTAAAGCCTCTTTTTTTAATGTATTAAATTTATTAAAATCTTTGTATGTTTTAATTTTTTGATCAGTTTCCGCTTTCTAACTTTTTATTTGTCATTTTCTCCCATTTATATCATGCATATTTGCCTTCTAATAATTTTCAAGATTGAGAATTGACTTTATATATATATATATTGTATTTATAAATATATTATTATTTTATTATTGTATTTCTTTTTCATATTGGTTAAATTGACTAGTGCACTTTTTCACAATATCATATTTATTTTCCATTACGTAAACATAACACTTTTGTATATTATAACAATTTGAAGCTTTTAAACAAGGTAAACTTTCAATTTTTCAATATTTTTATTCCATCGGTTTGGATTGTTGATTCAATTTGTTAAGAGCTTTGAAAGTGATAGGCTAAAGATAGTCATAAGAAATGCATAAGTACAAAAATTAGTTTAAATTTAAAATGAAATCACAAATCCGAAATACATTTTATATGAAAATACTGTAAATTTTTCTATCAAAGTATTTATCATACTATTTACATCATTAGCCATTATAATAATATTAATTCGTTACATAAGTTGATGTTTTAGTCTCACGATAACTGCACAGTAAGTGTCAGAAATTGTTAATATGGAGAAATATATTATTCTTTAAGTACGTTACGAGTATAATCTGTATAGCACTGTCCTTTTTCAAATAATGTTTAATTCCAACCGAATATACATTACAAACACTTAAGTTAAGCACACATAAATATAATTAAATAAGTAATACGCTGATAGCACCTTTTATGCGTATTCAGCGTACACCCCAGCTTTTATTAGGATCGTAGAAAACATGCAATTTATATTAAAACTTATGAAATGAAATGCGGATATTTATCATTGAAACAAGGAAACTTTTAGAATATCCAACTTGAACACTTTGGTAAATTTTATGCTGTTTTTTACTCCCTATAAAGCAACAACAATTTCATGTGTTTCTTTCAAGTTTTCAGTACGTCCAAAAATCACATCTGTCTCAAAATGAAGAGACTTTTGCTAGAAATAACCCCAAATTGACTATATTTCATGCTTAAAGTATTTTAATGGTCTAAATGATTCCACTTGAACTTATATATATATATATATATATACATATAATAAAAGATATACTTCTCAAAACATATTGGAATTTCTGTTGAAGGAACGACGGTATCAAACTATATCGACATTGAGATTTTTTTTTACCGATCATCGTGTGTGTTTGTTTACTTGTTTTAGAGCAAAGCTATATTAGGCTATCTGCTGTGTCTACCGAGGGGAATCGAACCACGGATTTTAGCCTTGTAAGTATATAGAGGAATTACGAATCAAACCCAGTTTTAATTGCTTCCTTTAGTCATCTTATTCGCTTTACGTTCATTTTACTCCACTACAATGAAACTGTGGTTTAAAAATTATTGAATCTCAACGCATAAACAACGAAGCACAACTTGAAACTTGAGAATTTGATTGAATTTAGTTATGTAATGAAATGGTTTAATAAATATGAAAGTGCGTATTTTTGCTGGTTGTAGTAGTCTTCTTATTGCTTGACGGTACATAAACAAATCTGTGGATATCATTGAAAGACAAAAAAATACGTTCTACTAAAATACATTATAATAATATACATGAGGAATTTCCATAAAACATTAAATGTTAATTTAGCACCGCCGTGAAGCAAAGTAATTCACAATTCTTTAAAGTCTGTCGAAGTTTAACGTCTGATCTAAGATCGCTAACTAATATCTAGAATGAAAATACTTATATAACATGCGCGCTTTTGATTTAAAAAAGAAATTATGGAAACTTGACGATTATGCCACTATCCACAGAAATAAGGATGAGTAAAACAAATTTCATTATATACTAAAATTCGACATAACCAAACCTACTCTTACACATACTGTAAGGTATATTTCCTTACATACCCGAAATTTACTCAGATAATTAATGTATGACATATTTTGTTAGATACCAAAATTTGGCATTACAAAACTAACTAGAGAAATAATATAAGACGCATTTCCTCTGATAGCAGCATTCGGCATAACTTACCTTACTCAGACAGCTAAGGTAACACATATTTTAACAGTTCTCCAAATCTGGCATTAAACAACTTACTCAGACATATAATATAAGCATATTTACTTAAATATCAAAATTCCGCATAGCCAAAGCTACTCAGATAGATAAAGTAAGACATATTTCATCATATACACGAATTCGACAATAACCAAACTTACTCAGAAAGGCAAAGTAACACATTTTTCATCAGATACAAATATATTGTACCTTACTAAATTTACTCAGACAGATAAAGTAAGACATTCTTCACATGATACCCGATATGACATTATAAATTTTACACAAAGAATAAATACCTCTTCAATTCAGTAACTAATTCAGTTATTTTTGTGTCATTTTGATTAACATTTTATATAAATAACCTAAATAAATGAGAAATACAATCATTTTGTTGTTAAGAATCAAGTAAAATACTTTAAAGCGATACAGATAAGTAGTTTATAACTGGATGAATATATAATTTCCACCATTTTTAGAACTCTTATGGCAATGACATATTCTAAATCATCTTTAATGAGTTTGAAACAGCTGAATCTTGAAACTTGAGTGTAATACTTTTTGATGAAACTCGGAAACGGGGTTAATATATTACTTGTCTTTACAGATTGAAATAGTTTTGAGCTGTTTGATCAAGAGATAGCAGACAAGTAATAACACACATGTGCACAATTCAAATAGTAATTGCTGGTAACCTGTTATTGGAAAAAAGAACAAAAATTGAATATGATTATTTCTAAGAAACTGATGGCACAGAGATGAACAATTTGTCATAAAACTAAAAAAAATTGAATAAGAAGAAACAGAGGGAGAAAAAAAACTTGAACAAAAGTAGGTACAAAAGCTAAGACATCTATCTGTAGAAAATCACCATTCTTTCTATAGTGTCAGCTCTTACTTTAACATCACCCTGTTATGATTGAAGTAATTAACGTAACAAGTTTTCAATTTAAGAGAGTATTTGTAGACTATCTGATAACATTTTTGTGATACAGTTTACATAAAAGAAACGTTTCTTCCAGATATCTTAAAAACAGATATTATTTCGTCTTTTAATGAATGTTTTACATAAATTATAGTTAGAGAATAACCGTTTACTATTAAAGTTAACTATCTTGTCTCTCTCTCATGCAACCCTATTCTCTATCTATCCATCATTCAAAGTTAAGAAGTAAATATCAAAATTACATGACATGATGTATAAGACACTTACTAATTAGTTAATAAAATTAATCAATTATATAGGAATACTTACCACATATACATCTATTTATCTCTTTATCACATGCCTGTATGTTCCAATATTTATCATAAGGAATCCACAATGAATGTACATATAGTATGCAGACAAGTATTAAGTCAGTTCAGATAAGGATTACGCTCACTACACATTCTTCCCATCAGTGACGATATATGCTTAATGTTTATATGTCATCATAAAACATATCGACAGAAACAACGGCCAGATAAAGTAATGGCTCCCTAGTCACAGACGTCATTATCAGTTATGGACGAATACAAAATACAAGTACTAATGATGTACATACATATATACATCATTATATATATATGTGTGTGTGTGTGTGTGTATATATATCAGTCACGTGGCTCAACTATATACGTATACAGACACTTACCAGGCATATTTTCAAACACGGGACTTCTCAATTTACACACACTTTATCTATTGAAAAAATTATAACGTTTTGGTTTTCATGTAGTATATCTTTAAAGATGCTATCTTTAAATCGCACAAAAAAAATCTCCATTGAAATTCTTTTATACCGATCCAATTCTGAAGTGGATCAACGTCCACGAACTTTACACATTGGTTAATACTGTTATGGTGGTATTCAAGCACAGCCAATCCTTTCTTGATCGTGCTTGGTATGATAATCTTAAGGGGGTTAGTCCAGATCAGTTTATATTATTTTTTCTCATTATTTCATGGTAAATGAGTTCTAACATATATAATCAATGCAACGTTAATTCCGAAGCGCAAAAGTTTTCATGGCGTCAGCTTCTCTTATTATTTCATGGTAAATGAGTTCTAACATATATAATCAATGCAACGTTAATTCCGAAGCGCAAAAGTTTTCATGGCGTCAGCTTTCTTATTATTTATGGTAAATGAGTTCTAACATATAATAATCAATGACAACGTTAATTCCGAAGACGACAAAAGTTTTCAATTGGCGTCAGTCTTTAACGTTAGCTATTTGATTCATACAAATAA
>NW_013667499.1:41043-62084 GCF_000517525.1 Limulus polyphemus
ATTCAGTTTATATTATTTTTCTCTATTATTTCTATGGTAAATGAGTTCTAACATATATAATCAATGACAACGTTAATTCCGAAGCGCAAAAGTTTTCATGGCGTCAGCTTTCTTATTATTTCATGGTAAATGAGTTCTAACATATATAATCAATGCAACGTTAATTCCGAAGCGCAAAAGTTTTCATGGCGTCAGCTTTCTTATTATTTCATGGTAAATGAGTTCTAACATATATAATCAATGCAACGTTAATTCCGAAGCGCAAAAGTTTTCATGGCGTCAGCTTTACGTTAGCATTTGATTCATCAAATAAACGTAGGCCAAATAAAGGTAATCAAAATGAGAATTAACATAGAGAAGGCACATCAGTTATAATTTCGCTTTATGCAGTAAGTGGGTTTCCAAGTTAGGTTGTCTAATATTATGTGCTGTTGTAGTGACGCTCCATAACTGTGTTGTTATTCAACCCAGGCAGCTGTGGTCTTGCATACTGCACTTGAAGTGTTTTCGGGAAACCTTAGATTCTTATCGTTTCCAGTGTTTATAAGAAAATTTATAGAACTGTTTAGAATTATAACCGGCTTCATGAAATAGCGTTTTATTCTATTATTTAAGAAATTATAATGAGAATATTCATCTCTCTCTCTGGAGTGCTTAAGTTATTCATTTAATATTTAGAAATAAGAAAATTGGAATATTGTATGTGTAAGTAATAAAGAGTTAGGTACTTCATAATAATCGATACATATTTGTAAAGAAACTGACACATTATATTTTCAGTGCGATACAGAGTAACAAAACTACTGCAGTTATACATTCGGCGATTTCGTTACCTTTTTTTGTGGGTTATTTCTGACATTATATCTGTCGCTGTACCCATCTGTTCTTCAGTAAAAACTCGTCTACTTGATCATTAAAGCCTATCTATACCTGTAACTTTTAATCACAATCTAATGATGCTTTAATGACTTCATTTTTTAAACTTTCGTCATTTTAGGCCCATGTATTCATCCAGAAATAAGTTTCGTATTCTGTAGTTGCCACTAACTAGAAATATTAATGCTCAAAGAATCGGGTAGTTAAAAATATAAACAATATCATAGTTTGATATTTAAGCAGTTTATACAATTGTCTCATAAATAGAAGTGAATCTATGTTAAACTAAGATTTCTTACCGCATGGTACGTGCAACAAGAAAATTTATCATCCTGCAAAGGCAACAAAATCATTAAAAGTGTAAATATTGTATTTTGACCTGAGTAATAGTATGTTTGGTCTAAAGAACTTTAGATTGGTGGTTTTATAATATGAAACAAAATAATATATGTTATATGACAATTAAGAATGTGTGTCGTGATGTTGTAATTTTGCATTATTTTCTCTAGATTGACGTGTTCGTGAAAAGTTCGTAAAAAATACTGCCTGATGTTTTCACTGCCATACAGCTGAATTAGGTTTCATCTAGAATGTAAAGTTTGTTATGGATTTCGCGCAAAGCTACACGAGGGCTATCTGCGCTGCCATCCCTAATTTAGCAGTGTAAGACTAGAGGGAAGGCAGCTAGTCATCACCACCCACCGCCAACTCTTGGGTTACTCTTTTACAACGAATAGTGGGATTGACCGTCACATTATAACGCCCCCACGGCTGAAAGGGCGAGCATGTTTTGTGTGACGGAGATTGAACCCGCGACCCTCAGATTACGAGTCGAGTTCCCTAACCACCTGGCCATGCCGGGCCAAGAATATAAAGAATTATGACTAAACAAACAATTCGGATAAAGATTATTTTACCTCCGTATAAGCAAATTTACTTGGGTTTATCCCAGCAAACGTTGTGTTATCCAATCGCCGGCCACTTCAATAACCAAATTCACTGTAATGTATAAGCAGCCAGCAGTGTGTATTATTAATTATTCACCACATTTGTGCCTTAGGAATAAATAATTACATTTCACTCCAAGATAGTGGTTGGTTCCAAATCAACACTCTCATAAGTTCTGAAAAAAACAATTTAAAAGCTCAAATATTTTAGGAACTGCAAAATATTATATTCACTCATGATCCACGCGGCAAATTAGAGAAAATAACGTATATGTTATATAGTTCACGTTTTGTTATTCTTAACTATTTTAATCAACCTTACTGAAAGTCTAACCAATCACTGATCAATAATATTTACCAAATCGTGTCACATTATCATTAATAGCTGAAACAGAAAATTTATACGTAGCAGAAAAGAGAACTTTTAATAACATATTTTCTGACAGATTCTGGCAGACTAGACTGCAACTGATCGAAAAAATAGAAACAAATACTTTATTACTAAACTTTTAACTTTAAGATTATTGTACCTCAAAGTTAATATTCGTTATTCTTTAATACATGTGTTATTTTGCGAAAGTACTGTTCGTGTTTGCATACAAAACAACAACAACATAATTTGAAAGAAAAAACTTCAGTAGTTTGAATATTTCATGACGCATAAAACAAACTTTTAGTGATTGCAAAGTATGTTCATAGTTGTTGTTTCATGGAAATGTTCACGAGCCCAGTAATAATATGCGGATAATAATGATATGTGCAAATCTTATTATATTAGAAACCTCGAACAAACAATATGCTTTTAAAAAATGTTACTTAAAACCACAATAACAGGAGGTTCCGGATTTGTTAAACAAAGCGTAAGTAAGGATGGCTTCAATAAAAATGAAATAAATAAGCACATTTGTTTCTAAAGAAGACAACACATTTTTGACAAACATGGCACGTGAAGGCGATAGCTTGACAAAAATATTTGACCAAAAGAAGTATTTCTATACAATTTTGCTACTTTTGCTGGATCCTGGTAAATAATCTATACATGGCAATAACTGAGCTAAAAAAAAAAGAACTAGTTTTTTAGGATTGTATTCAATTCTATGTCACCCTCGTCATTAGACCCTACCAGTAGAAAAGGGAAACCGGAGTTTCCATTCTCTCCATATTTGTTTGTGAACAGGATACTATAGTTACCTCGTGAGATCACACTCAGCGAACTTTCCGGAAAACAGTCCAGACTACAGAATGGACAAGTTTGAGCTTACGCCTATCAGTGTAACAGAACAGATAAAATTAGCGCAGTTCAAACAAGGACATATCCTGTTCGTTTGGATCTTGTAATTAGGTACAAAAATCCATATTTACATTTGGAAGAAATAAATGAATAACAATGTATTCGGATTTTATACTTGATTAAAGGAGCACATTATGCTAATATAGTAATAAGTTGGCAAACAACGACTTATAAGCAGAATAAAGTGATTCATTTTTTCGTTAACATGCTATATGTTTCGACAGAACATTGATACCGAATGAAGAGAGACCCATTGGTCTGTCGAAACATGGAGAATGTTCCATCATAAATAAATAACTTTATTAGGCTTATAAATCGTTGTTTGCCAACCTCTTGTTTACATTTTATCTCATGGAGAGATTTAACTTAATACATAGATATCATAAAACTCAATGGGTTAAAATTGGATTTTTGTAAAATATTTATTTCGACTTTGTGTAGGTATCGTTTACGATCCTGCTCTTTCCCTGATAATTATGATGTACTACACGAATGTAAAGTAATAGAGCGTTTTCGTTCGTTAAATTAGTATTATGTCTCAAAATGATACTTTAATTACTTTAGGTTAAGTAACATATAATTGGCTTTGACGTTTCAAAAGACACATGAGTTAGTATTTTTAAAAGGTATCAAAAAAAAAAAGATTCTACTTTTTTTATGCTTTCTAGTATAAATGACAACAGGTACACAAGAACATTACCATTTCAGCACTTTTAACTTCAAATGTTTAAGGGAAGGATTTTGAAAATCTAATTTCACATTGTTGAGTGAAAATTAACACATCAATTTTTTGTACTTTCATAATTGTGCACCTAAAGTAACACCAAACGACGTTATGGCAGAAAGCGTTCTCTTGATAAGAATTATGATCTTCTACATAGATTACAAAGTTAGGATATAAGATAATATAGACGTTTCGGTATAGATTTTCTTGGCATCTCTACGACTCTCGAAATGATTATTTATGACAGAACATTTGCCTGAAATAAACAAATAGATTAGATGTTTTCAACCTAATGTGGAACTGCATTAACGTTAGCACGTTTTCCGCCATGAAACGAACAAGTATTACTTAACATAATATTAAAAAATAACAAATAGTTTAATTTGCGTTATGTGTGTTTTTTGTTATTAGATCGAATCTTCACAATAAGCTATCGGCACTCTGGCCAGCGTGAGGCCCATGTCCGAATATTAGCATAGTACATTCTGAAGTTTATGCTGAGCCAAAGGGAGAGGCTTTTAATCAGTGGATTTGATGTACGAAGAAATAAACGTTTACTGACCAATGTTCCTTACGTTGCACTAGTTTGAAACATCCAGTGGCACAGTCGTATGTCTGCAGACTTAAAACGATAGAAACCGGGTTTCCGATACCCGTGGTGGACAGAGCACAGATAGCCCATTGTGTAGCTTTGTGCTTAACTTCAAACAAACAAACAACAAAGCTGGTCTCCTACATTTAACCCCGGATTCCTTATACATCTACGATTTTTTGTAGGTAGTCAAATTTTAAATATAATAATGCTACACTCATTGTTATAACCACTCATCTAAATGTTTTGCATTTATCTGTAATGTAATGAAAATACAATCCGCTTAGTAATGAAGAAAAAAACAATGTTCGCAAAACTAACTAATCAGTATCGACATGAAAATAGCATATATAGGTTTTCGAAATATTAAGTTAGATGTAAAATAAGCTGCTTAAGGTATTTTTTGAAAACAAGAAACTGACTGCCATGAGTATAGTTAACTATATTTAAAAAACTGATGGATAAATGTATAAGAATAAACATCAGATTTAAAGTCATTACTTCCATCTCTGAAACTTAGATTTTTCAAAGTTGATAAAAATATTCTCTGGAGCAACATAATACTTAACTTAAATATGATTTTCCATCACCCTAATAGAGTAAATTCGCGTAGTTTTAATCACCTTATGTCCCTTTCTAAAAATTTCTGAAATATCAGATTTTCTTTTAATCTTTAATTTTTTATTTTAGTAGATATAAATATACATATATAAATTTTAACTTTTAATATTCCTGAGAACGAATCTTACATTTGACACAAACATATTACGAGGCAGTGATATGAGTGTTAAGACTGTCAAAACGTTTCATAAACTAAAGATGATGTATGAAGTTAGCTTGCTTTGACCAGAAGTTAATATTAATTCATTTGATATTTGTAGAATTCTTGACTTTAGTTGTCACTTTAAGAAATATTAGAAAACTCGAATCCCTAATTGGATGAATGTCTGCATGCAAAAGTTTAGAGATGTCATGAAGCAGTGAAAAGTTATACAGACATTCTATTTAGCGGTTTGTTGCTTGGGGCATTTGTTGATGATAATATCAAAGCTACGGAAATGAGGTTACTATAAAATCGATAGATTAAACTAAATATTTTATGTAGCTTTTGTTGCTATAGCTTCTAGAATATTTAATTCGTGTGTTTGTGAGCATGCGTACTTATGTTTAATATTTCTCGAGAGTACCAACAACAGAATATTGTAGTATAACGAATACTTGAAGTCAGGGAACTAATGCACTTGTCCATCTGTGGGTTTTAAACATTTCGTTGACGTTACATAGATAAAACATGTTTATATTTTGTTCTTAATAAAGATTCAGCCAACAAATAGTATTAGCAGCAGTAAATTCTATACTTTGTGTTTTACTTGTTTGTTTTAGCTTAAAGCTACACAATTGGCTGTCTACGCTCTCTACAGATTTTTACGTAGTGTATTTAGTGTGAAAAAACTTGACACTTTTTCCATTAGCTAATTCTTAGGTATATTACTGTTAATTAAAAATCCTTTAAGACTTAGAAAATGAGTATAGTGTTATATATATATATATATATACACATCAAGTTACTGCCAAATTTTCCTTAACTACAGTCAGGATCGCTCATTGATAAAATCTAAATGTAATTCAATTTTTACAATCTACTATTAGCTCAGAAAGTTCTTTGGAATATCGCAGATTATAATTACTTATGTGTAGTGAAGTGATAAATTATCCAAGAAAAGTTTCGAATCGCATGAATACATTTTTTGTTTGATTTAAATATGTAATACTTTTGAAACAAGTTCTCCGTATTGATTCAAGTGGAACGTTCGGTAAGACAAGCAAAACAAAAATAATCAAGCCCAACAAAAACTACAATGATAATAATACGTTATTTATAATTTAATAAAAATCTTCAATCTGCTCTAAAAATAAAATCGCCAGGATCACATGAAAATTATAAATTTTACATAAAAGAGGCACATACATTAAAAATATCACCCAATGTTTAAAAAGATTCGTGCACAAAAAAAAAGTTTCTGGAATCTAATAAAAGAAAAAATAAAGAAAATTTTCGAAAATGAACAAATAAGGATATAACATCATAAGTTAACTACGTTAGGATTACATAGCCCTGCGATGGTTTTATTGTCTTGAAATTTTTACATGTTCTACAGTAAATCCTATACGATGGATACGAAAATGATATCCATTTTTCTCCAACACTTACGGATTTTTTACAAAACGTCATAACGCAATACATAAAAGAAATACAACCACACGTAGTTTTGAGACTAAAAGACGTAGATTTCACAAAAAAATATCAGGATGAATGAGGATGTATATTTTTTTACATCAGTGTTCGTCCCTTTTCTGCAGTTTGTTTTTATTTTTGTTAACAAACATAATAATACAAAATGTGGTAAACGAAGTAATAATTTGATCTAAGTAAGAGTTTTTTTTCTTTCTGATTTTTATAAATTCCTTACGTGAGAGAAACAAAATGAATATTATTTTCGAAATCTCTGTCCTGAATTATGGCAAATCCGTCATTAAAACCAAAACAACTTTAAGAAGTTTAAATTCGCAGGCTTGTGTTATCAATAATACAGTAAATTCAACGTTTTAATTAAAGCATTTTGAATTTCATTAATATATGCTCTTTTCTTAGTACAACTTATTACACCTTATTTTCACAAATGTACTAGGTTTCAAATAAATGTTATAAAATGATGCGAATATTCTAACTTATAGTTATTTATATATGTGCCATTAAATAGATATCAGGTATTTAAAAATATAAAAGTCAGAGAAGTTAACGAAATTTTTTCAAGAATTGAGTATCGTCAACGACACCTTTGAATGAAACGACAATGATTGATTACACTTTATCTAATAAGTTCCAGTGACTAAGTGTTCTCACTGTCATAGGTTGTATGTTAATTTATGATTTCATAGAGATTGATATAAAACATTTAGGAGCCGAGAGTTATAATTATTTGCTCATTATGTGTTTAATTTCTCATTTTCAACTTCTCTTAAACATATTCTTTATTTATCTGTGGAAAATGTTTTGATTTTAGAATATCTCTTTAAAAATCACATCATGAAAGTTTAAATAATTTTTTTAACTTCTAATGTAAGTTTCGTTATTTTATAAAACATATGATGACTTTGGTAAAGTAAGTTTGAATTGGTTTGGTGACTGAAGTATATTTTAAGGAAATTAGACTTGTAGTATGTATAATGTAATTTTCAAATGTTATAATATAAATATATATATATATTACGACATATAACTTTAAAATGTAAGTGAAACGTTCTCATTCACACTGTTACTTTCTGTAGAATGAGTAGATGTCGTATTTGGTGGCACTTAATATTTTTAGAGCAGTGTTTTCGTATCAAAAAATAAATTCATGTATTTCAGATTCACAATCATTTCGTTGTTGGAAATGATCGGGTAAATCATTTATCTGCATCTGCCAATTGTTTTCCTATTTTTTTCGACACAGCTAATGTGAGAGACGATAGGTGAAGTAAGATATTCTTCAATGATTACCAGGCTGTTAGATTTTAAGCGAATAATTATCCGAGATTAGTCCACAACTTGCAGTTAATGTAGTTTTTATGCCTATATATATATATTTGTATCCTTTAGAGTTTGAGAAATGATAACACTAATCTTATTTAAAATGTAATTTTATATTTTATTTAATGAAGTCCACAGACAGATATTCTAATATCTTTAAGACTTGTATCTACTCATACATCATAATAGGAAAATAAGGATAAGAGGACATAATGTTTTATTGTCAAACACAAAACTAAACAGAGGGTTAATTGCCTTATTCACGTTATAGGGATCGCAACCCGAATTTTGACGTTATAATCCCTCAAACTTACAGAAACAAGATAGGTAGCTTAGTAAAAAATACAATCGAAAAAAGTAAACATAATAACAATGCTGTTCTATTTGAAACAGTTTAGTTTGTGTGTGATCCTCTCTCGGGAAACAATGACAACCTTTGGATTGGCTTCATGCAGATTGGATGCCTGTTGTTCCTTATATCATTGCCACAATGTTATCATTGATAATGGTGCTGTATGTGTAATCAATATACCATGGGTTAGGTATATGGTTGTGAAATATATATATAGCTATTATATGTATACCCTGTAACTATATGGGGAGTCTGTAAACACTGGATTGTACTACTGAACTATACTGGAATGGTGCATAGACTGGATTTTATAAGCGCATGAGTTTTATACATGCATGCACATGCAACGCATGTTGGCTAGCATTTATATCTATATGTCTACATGCAGGCTTTATAGTTTTTCTAAATTGTAAACCGTATATATAGATAGCCGTATGAAGTTTTCAAGCTGTATACATGCATGCATATATATTCAATGCAAAGATAAGACAATGTATCATAATATGATATTATATGTATACAAATAAGCGTTCTTAATATTTCTTAGAGTTTTTATATTTCCCCTTGCCTCTTCTTCCTAGTCCTCTCCGCTGGCCATAGTAAGGTCGGTCACGGTTTTGCTCGAGCTGGCCAGAATTTCTCTTAGAATTTCATTCTACACATCTAAAAGTTCTAAAAAATGTTAATCAACAATTATGAATTAATCATATTAACATGCTCTTCCCCCTCCATTTCTGATAAACACTTCTACGACCCCCCTTTCCACTGTGACGATCCTAGACTCTGGTGGGCCGTCGCTGCTGCATACTTTACCTGAAACTAAATATTTTCGGAATAAAATATTTAGCTACAAATTTCTGCCTCATTTTCAGCTAGAATCGCCCTCATTTATGCCATCTCCTGTTTGCAATATTCTTGCCATTCTTTATAGTCAGCTTCAATGATGGCTACTCTATCTGCAGTATTTATAAAAATTCGTAATCACACAGTGCTGGCTATAATTCGACACTTACCCTCAGTCGTCACCGTGATTGCCGATCCAATGCTCGAAACTGAGCTATGTATGTAGTATATTATGAGGCTTCCTATAAATCACAGACTACATTAAAACAATTGGGTGTCAACAGTTACACAATCGCTATTATTTGCTAGGTATTCAAATAAACTTACAAACTACACTACACAATGCTCAATGATGCGTTTAGTAATACTGCCCAGATTTTATTATACTAAGCACAACCATCTTTTTTCTGTAGGCTGGCGGAACAATATTAAATAATAATAAAAAGGAACACGTGGATGATCTCTATTATGAACCACTACCGTGGTTCTTGATTCATTGCACTGCATTTGAATATTCTATAAACAAATCCATTGACGAAACCTTTTGCACATTCTTAATTGTATTTCTAGTACCATAGGATTCATTATACAACTCAGACTTAGAAAGGACTTAACTCATATTAAGCATACTTAAAGCACAGTTCGAATAATTTTGCTTTTTTATTTTCATTTAGAAGTTGTTTCATTTTTTCATGCGGAATTTGAAAATCTACTTACGATTAAAGTTCTAAACTAAAAACACGTCATACGTGTGCTATATCTATAAAAGGCTTTGCTAAACATATACGTGTACTGCATCTATATGAGACGGTTATTGCAATGCCTTTTACATCATATAGATGGAACAACTAACAAAACCTCTGTTTATTAAATGTTGCTCATTGCACTGCGAGAGTCACCGTTTTGGCTATAATCACCTTTATATTAAATTTACTGTTACCGGTAAGTATACAGTAGGAATACCACTTATTACTTTTCTTCTGTTCATATTACCGGAAGTGGAGAAAGAGAAAGTCGTATTTTAATTATTGATCTAGTGATCATCTTTCTTATTTTGGCGGCATCTATCCAATATAATTAAGAAATAAGTTGAAAATAAGCATCAAACCAATTTTTACAACGTCCAACTTATTAGGGAAAGTCTAAGTAACTAAATGATACCAAATATATATGTATATTGGCAATATATGCTTCCTAAAACTTAATAACTTGGATTATGAAAATATTAATTATGATTTGAAATAAATTCTGTGAAGGCTAATAAAATGGATGTGGTTCACGTTTCTACATGCTTAGATATCTGTGAGGAATACTAGGTAAGATCAAAGAAAAACGACCATGCAAATTTAATTTTACTTAAATATTTAAAGGATATCTTGGTAGACTTGCTAGGGAGCAAGAACATTTCATCTTCTTTACTTTCTGTAACTTTAATCTGTTGAACAAAGGGCTTCTCGTACAGCATCCACGTGCAATCTTACTAATAATTCAATAAATTAAATGGTTATCAGAGAAAGTTGATTTCTCATTAAAAATGGTACTATTTATAAAAGAAACTCAAACAAAATCTATCATTATTTGTTACTCTACAGATTCGTTTTTGGCACAACATACAGGAATGAAATTAAAGCACAGTGATCATGGGAGTTGTTTTCCATTCAATTTTGTATTCGTAATTGTTTAATCAAACACCATAAACCCCATAAATACTGAAGTAGTACCTGATTAAGTCATGAATTTACAAGACTGAAAAATACATTGCAAAGCCCATATATATAAATATATACTATATAAGTAATAAAGTATTCGTGATACTTCAGAAAAAAAATTCAAACACACGCTTAACAAAAAAGAAAAACTTGCCGTAAACCTGCAGCTCTCTTTCTGCTCGTTCTGTTTGAAAAGAAGGTGCTTCAGCTGAAACCTCGCAACGGTAAGTCCCTTCTGTGTTCAGATCAGAGCTCGTCAGGTATACATTACCCAAGTGGGACTTACTCAACTAGCATAGAATGGATCATAGAATAAAATAGTTAAGATAAGATGTTAGATCTGAAAGCATTTAAAAATTGCTTTAGTGAACAGGGAACTATTTGTTATTGTTTTTGATAATTTATTTATATCATTAATTTGTTAATAAGCGTCAACTCTTCTTTCTGCCATTACATTATTACACAGAAACATGAATATATCAAACTTAAATGTTTTACACTTTTACTATAATTTTGTTCATTAATTATAAGAAAATTATAGATCATAAATATATTAAGTTTTACTCACATCTACATAGACTCCCAGTAAGTCATATTTCTGTGCTGGAGGGTCATCACTTGGTAGATAACGGTAGAATTCAACGTTGTTTTTGTACCACTTCACTGAGTATAATTCGTCCAGTTCCAAGTTATAGGTGCAGTTAAGCCAGACTGAATCTCCACGTCTAACAGCAGTAGGGACTTCTACCCTTAGGAGACGAAGAGAATAAGCCACTGAAAAGAAAAGACGCTAATTAATAGTTAAACAGTTAATCAGTTTGTGAAGAAAATGCTTAGTTATTTTCAAGATAATTACAAGAGATAGAAATAGAGATATCACAGTTACCACAAAATTACAAGCCAAGAAATATCTAATCAAATATAAAGTTTTAAGCCACATCACCATTTATGAAAGAATTGAAATGCACTGTGTACTTCCCAAGTATAGTAAATATTTAACTTCTACCTACCTATTTAAGCTAATAAAATATCCAGTTTCCACCGTTTAACTCTCTAGCTATCTATTAGAAACGGAGGGGGTAGAGATTAAGAAAACTTAGCTTAGTCCAGTTAGTTTAGCAAGTATTCCATTTCTACCTATCCTAAATGTTTCACACTAGAATTTTTCAATCTGTTTCTGTTTAGGGAGCGACATAGATCTAGTGTAGATAATAATGACAAATTGATTGTGGCACCTCAAAAGGATCTAATTCATACTTGCAATGTATTCGCATTCACCCTGTTAGAATTGAAATTTTAGACCGTCTTTAATTTTTAAAATGACCACATTGTTTTAAAAACTAGGCTAAACTGACAAAAAATTTTTCATTATAATGGTTGCGAATTTGAGAGTAAATTTGTAATTCTCTATGTTTATATATTATGAGCATCAAATTATATGTCTAAAGACCAAGATACTGAAAAATGTAAAATACTCAATTAGATGCAAAACATAAGGAAACATACATAAGGATATTCAAGCTGATTACCCAACGGAATATGCATTTGAAGGACACACACAACTTTAATTTTATTGTAGTCTATACTAAATCATTTTTATATATTACTTCAACAATGATAGAATGAGAACATTACACATTAGTTTAAACAGTTTATCTGCTGCACAACTCTGAAGAAAACAAAGTTGTTGTAACATATTCTTCATATATCTGTATAAATGTGAGCTTGCTGTGCATTGTGAGTAAGGAACAATTCAACCCCATACTTGTTTTCGCCTATAATTTTAGTTTTGCCTTCTGTTATTTATTAGAGGTAAAATTCTCCAAAGTCGGTTTAACTGTGTGACAAATGTCGAACTGAATGGTAGAATAAAATGTACGTTTATTTCTCATCGAAATGAATAATTTTTCCAACGATAGATACAAAACCTTAAATACTGAATAAGTTTGTAACATTAATGTTACATAGTCTTCAAATATTCTGTAAGCGGGTTGAGTGAAAGACAACATAAACATCTGTCAAGATGCTATTTAATAAAGGTTTTATTCCAAAAATCCAGCAATTATATAATTTCTCAAAATAAGAAATAAGTAGACTGAACATTAATACGTGAAGAAATGAAAATAAACAATGCTTTGGTCAAGCCAATTTCGTAGTATGTATATGCAATAAAATATGAAAAATATACAAGTTATGTTTCATGTAATATCTAAAAGAAATAGTGAGTAACATAACAACGTTTCTTTGCCGCCAACAATTTAATAATTTCAAAGAACTAAGTTAAAAACAAATAGTGTCGTACACACAGGAAAGGAAAGTCAATCTAAGAAAAAGTGAGACTGAGATACATAGCAGCGGGGATAGACTATTTGTAAAATTTAATCCTCTTAATGGCCACACATTTATGTTAACAGCAAGTTAAAACCCAAGATGACTAGATCAATAAATAATGATAAATAAAAATTAAATTCACCTATTCAATTCCAATAATACAGTAAAACACCCCCACCTTCTCTTTGACCACTGAGCTGTTAAGGTAATCGCTCTGTTACGTAAATAATTTAATGCAACAGTGTATATACATGTGGGAGTCGCCTAAAGTTACCTTGATACAATGTAGAAAAGATCAATTTTATTTTTTACACCGAACAAAAAAAAGTACTTGCTGCTGATTCTAAACATCATTTTGAAAATTACTGATCATTTCTAGTTTTCAAGTTCTAATAGATCTATTCAAAATATTCTTATATATCGAGAAAATAACTTTTTTTCAATAACTTTATTTATTCATTGAAAGTATGTTTAAGAATGTTCATAAATAATATACAATAGAAATACCAGTTTAGAAAAGCAACGAGTATAATGAAATTATATAGTGAAAATAGATTCAGGCTATGTTCAAACTTTCATCATGATATTATTTAGCATTTTTTAAATTACAAAATGCCTGTTTGATTTGGAGCGCCTTTTGCGTATTGTTTTCAGTTTAACGCTATAAGAACCAAAGTAATCTTCTGTCATCACAGGATTCCATCATCCTTGATATCGCTGTTCCATTGCAAAAATATCTTGGTGGAAGCGCTCACCTTGCTCATCGCTCACTGCACCTAGATCATTTGGAAAGAAGTCTAAATTGGAGAGTAATAAATGCATCTTTAGTGACACCCTAGATCCCATTTTCCTGTAGTTCTCGAGCATAGCATCAATCATCACAACTTAGTTTTATCTTTGTGATTTCTTAAGAAATTTTGATAACCAGTAAAAAATTATTTCCAGGCACCAAGTTCCTTCTGATTGAGTACTGTTTCAAAATCATCATCTATCAGCACTTATTGAATCCGTAGCCCAACAAAAATACCTTCTTTTATTTTCGGTTCAGTGATTTTTGGACCCTTGTCAGACAGATATCTAAAACCATTACCATCTTTATTCATTCCTTTTACAAAATTATTCATGAGTCCCGGTTTAATATGAAGTGGGGACAGAAACATATGATTCCCTGTTATGTAGTTCTCTCTCACTGCCAATCCTTCTTTTTTGTTTATAATTATTATCATCTTCGTTGTTCCAGAGGCCTAACAGGAGTGCATTAACTTTTAGATCACCACATGTGTTCCACCAATGGTAACTATATTTGATGGCCTCAAGTATAATCTACATGCTTTGATAAGTTTATTTTTTGTTCACAGCATAAGCAACTGGAATCGATGAGTTAGTGTTCCCAATGTATAAAATTACAACTTTCATACTAGCTTTCATACCAGTCAATAAAGTCTCCATTCTTGAGGATGATGTTCGGTACCCAATTCTTCCATTAATGTAACAACATTTGTACAGAAATACAAAGTCTTTTGCATGCTGTAGTAAGAAGCAAGACTTTGATGATGACTTCGGTAAACTGAAACTCTTGTTTCTGGAGCTAATAACTTTCATTGCTTTGATAGAGACAAGTCACGAATCAGATCAATTAGCTCTTCTTGTGTGATCAAATGAGCCAGTTTATGTCGGGTGCCACAGGAATAGAATTGCTAGATGATGAGGATGGAGATGATTCATTGTCGTCTTTTCAGAATAACTCTTCTGTTCTCCAATTCACTGGTGGATGTAGCTCTGGAAGACCATCCCCATGAGGTACTGGTGTCATTGCAGATGTAATATCTGGATATTTAATGAATTATTTAGTTTTGTCTAAATATCCAATAACATTAGTCATGCAAAAATAACTGTCAGTTAGATGATCTTTGGGCTCATGTCATATCATGGGAACTGCAAATGGCATACTTGCTTTATTATTATTCAGCCACTGTGTGAAGTCAAATGTGCAAACTGTACAAAACTGATGTGGAACCCAGTGTTTTTCTTGGTCACCACTTTTGCACCCAAGATAGTGGTAGTAAGCTACATTTACCTTGTGTGTGTGTGATGTTTTTCCTTTGTGAAACTGTAATATATTTTTCACAAATGTAGCAAAAACTGGTTGGGTGATTTTTGCACCTTCGAACTTTTCTTGAACTAAAGGCAGTCAGCATTTCAAATGATTTTCTTTAAAATATATAAAAATATATGTTTACAACATTCGAGTTCAAAAAAATGTTTAAAGCATAATTTTGCAGAATTTGGTTATATCGCAGGTATGATACGAGGAAGAGATCAGACTTTGCTTTGACTGTGCAAAGAGCGAGGTGAAGTGACCAACTGAGTGAGTGAGAGGCCCTATTATACTCATTCGAGGACCTTCTCAAATGTTCTAGCAAACTGAGCACGGGAGGGTTTCGTGATTCCTGGGTGAAGCAGGGAAGAGTGGGAATGAAGCAGAAGTGGTGTTCGCTACAATTATGTCGAGAACAAGTAGTATATATGAACAATATATTTGGAATTTTATACCAATACAATCATCAAAGTATCCAAATAAACCTAATTTCGCAGCATAAATCTATTGTACTGAGTTGATTGTATGGTATTTCACATAATGTTGACAAAATGTTGAGATATTGCTATAACTAGATATTACAGTCTAGAGGCGATGGACAAATTCTGACTACATTTTTGAAATAAGCATCATCAAATTATCCCGAATCATTTGAGTTTTCTCCATAAGCAATTATTTTGTTGTATAGAGTTACCCTATAAGTTTGTTTTATATTATTTTATTAGGAATAACTATCTTCAAATGGTTCTAAATGATGAATAGTAGGTTTAAGTGTGGAACGTTCTGAGCTTGAGAACTCATATATGCTACTAATTTCAAATTGTAGAACCTAATTTGAGTCAAAATTGAGGATCACAAGTATATGTTATCTTTGATTGAATGTATTACTCAAGTGTTATGTAGGTACTATTATTCAGATACTTTTCCATCTAAGATAAATCCTACTGTTTTCACTTTACAGTTACCTAGTTTCTGTTTTCTCAATGTGACATGCTATATGTGTTTATAAAATTGTTTGAAATTATATTATAGTTAGTTAGTGCTGTAAAATTCAAATAACAAGCATAATGCGATATAGAATATATAGAATTTGAAGACTAGACTAGAAACTTGTAGTGTTGAGAATAGTGGTGAGGCATACCCCTCATCCACGAAACTTGTAGTGTTGAGAATAATGGTGAGGCATACCCCTCATCCACGAAACTTGTAGTGTTGAGAATAATGGTGAGGCATACCCCTCATCCACGAAACTTGTAGTGTTGAGAATAATGGTGAGGTATACCCCTCATCCACGAAACTTGTAGTGTTGAGAATAATGGTGAGGCGTACCCCTCATCCACGAAACTTGTAGTGTTGAGAATAATGGTGAGGCATACCCCTCATCCACGAAACTTGTAGTGTTGAGAATAATGGTGAGGCATACCCCTCATCCACAATATAAATATCGAGTTATAATGTTCGGGCTAAATTCCCATGATAAACCAACATTTACCTATTTTGTTTATAAAATTATCAATGGGAGTTGACGTAATGATCTATAACAGTAAAACAGAAAAGTGTATACTGCTTACATATTTACTTAGAAAACTCAGCTTCAAAGTAGATATTAGATTATATGATCCACTCGCGACTCCTTCAAGATTTGAAAAGACCATAACAATCCCACATGGTATAAGACAATTATTCATTGAAGTATAAGGCTGTTATTGCAATAAACATTGTAGTTGAAGGAGATAACCATGAATAGCATTCATCAGTATTGTTAAGTTGAGTATTGTTGTAACTGTTGTTACTGTAAAATGTTATTAGTGTTAGCTAGCGACAGATTGTGTTATTTCGATTTTATACGTTTTATACGCTTTAGAGTTCGCACACTATTTTCTTTTTTTTCTTAAAAAGTGTTCACGTAATGCAATGTTTGTGATTTTTATTTTCTTAGACAAGAAGTGTTGTTCAATTTGATGTGAATTTTGTTTTTTAGATAACGCGATAGTTAATATAAGAGAGATAAATGTAGGAATAGCTAAAAAAAGGAATAAAAACAAGGATGTATTACTTTCCGTGTTTCACAAGTTGAAATTTGAATTTGAACCTGAATGGTCCTCATCCGTGCGTAGACTAAACGGTCAGGTCATAGACCTCTAGTATTAATATATAGCTTTCCCTAATTTCAAATTTCTGACCAATGGGAAGGTAGCCCGTCAGTAGTACGCCACCAAAAGGGCTTTGTCTAGCTCGTCGAACCGAATAAGAGAATGACTATTGCTTTTATAACACACCCATAATTGAAATTTAGGTAATGTTGAACAGCATCACGTCCCATTCCCCGGATCCTCTATTCGTAGCATCACGCCCCATTCCCCGGATCCTCTATTCGTAGTCCGACAAGCGAAATCTTTTGGCAATGCCCGGTCCTTTACCTTATGATAAAACAGGGAATGATTTCCTCATAAATGATTTGTACAACAAACCAAACGCACTCACGCCTCTAGAGCGAATAACTTTTGTTTTCATCAATTTGTAATGATATCAAATAAATGTAATGCTAGGATTATAGATAATTTTCCTCCTTTTTCAGTTTTCTCGATAAGTGGTTACATCCAACATAAAATAAATAATTATATTTTCAAAAAAGCATGTACTGTTCTTTCACTCGGATCATTGGATAGTAAGAATGAAAAATTCTGAGCATTTATGTTCAACCGTATAATAATTAACGTTGACGGTATTCCATAAAGAACATAATTCACTTTAACGAACTTTTTTTTTTCTGAATCTTCCATTTCAAGTATAGCAAATATAGTTTGTTCTCTTTCGCTTCTTTTCATCTCAAGCATTTGTATTTTTTGAGTGTTATGTTTAATATTCGATCCAAAACTTTAAATTTAATTTTGTTCTCATATGCTCGATAACGCCACATGCTAATAATCTTCCTTATCTTATTTCCATTTATTTGAGAGCATCAGAGTGGTTTATTACAGTAGAGTTTGAGATAGTGAAAACAAAAATGCCGAATGTTAAGTAAATTTTGGTTTAATTAGAAAACTGCAAATTACAGTAAATTTAAGAAATGTATATTGAACCAGCACAAACTTAACACTTTAAAGTTTATTTTCCAAACATAAAGTCAAAAATTGGTAAAAGTCTTATTTTTCCAGTCATAGAAAGAAAGGATTGCTTTTATAAATAATAATAGAAGTAACTTCTATAAATCATGACTGTTGTTGAATTCACATTTATAGTTTAGATGTATATAAGCAAGATTTATAAGATTTCTTGGCTTAGATTATATCAGACAAAGTTATGATGACCATGCATTACGACTTTTCATAATTCTAACTAGGTTAGAGTGATTATTATTGTTTCTATTTATATTATTTCTTAACCCGTTTGCAGGAATTCTTCGCTAAACTGAACTGTATGTCCTTTGCTTCAACCAATAGTAATACTACTCATTCATAAATCAAAAACAGGTTTGGCTTTCTTAAAATCTTGCAATGATTTCATTTATTCTGAAGCGGAAGTTATAGTCTTTTTTCGGTGATTTGTGAACTTGAGACAAAAATTGGGAAACACTTTAAAATTATTAATACAAAAAAAAAGGTTAGAAATAAATAAATTATACGAATAAGAAATTTCAATAGCTAATAACAAAAATGCAAGCAATTATATTTCATTGCATATGGATACCATTTAAGACAAACTATGGAATAGAAAATAACTTGTTTTCAAGTTTTGTAACACCATAAAATGCTCTATAGGAACGCAACAGAGAAGTTTCTTACATTTATTAGACTATATTATTAGGGTTTGTGTATAAATAGTTAATATATTTTTATAAACAAAGATTGTTTTCTGTGATTGAGAGTCCAAATCTGCCAAAAGTGGCGCCTTAATAAAGAAATGGAAACCGAAAGTTTGAGTTTAGTGCAGCAAACATACGTGCATTTATTTATATAAGCATATATTGCATACGACCACGTTAAAATTATTTTAAACTGAAACAGAATCATGGACGCTTTTGCAGTTTAAACCACATTGACTGATCACTTTATTGAAACCTCCACCTGATATCAGATTGGACTACAAGTTATCGTGATATTAGCGTACGCTAGTCTTGGGAAAGCATTTGTTCGTCAGGTGAAGCACGACGGAATGAACATAATCTGCAAATAACATTCTGGTAAATTCTTTATGTTTTTCGCTTTGCTAAAAACATCAAAAGATTCCATTCTTGCCACAAGAATGTTCCCTATACCATGTTATGATCTTCAGAGGCTTGCACTACAGAAACAACAGAAGTTGGGTCAAGTGCACATTTTGTTTTTCCCCCATAGGTTTACCCTACTACCTTTATAGAAAAGAGTGTAACACTCTTTAGACATCACATACACCTAACTATTCATTCTCACAATTTACTCTTGCTATAACCACACTGTTTTGTGTGAAGTTCTGATATAGGAACTACTCTCGAAAATGTGTGAATTTCCATCCTTCTTTCAGAAAATGTGATCTCACACCAATAATAGAACCACGAAATATTAAACAGCAATATTTTAAAAAGCTTAATTGTAAATGTATATATTTCAAAAAATTACCGATTTCTGAAAAATTATACTCATAATATTTTGGAGTAATCATACATTTATCAGTCTTAATGTAAGCGATTTCTTAACAGTTGATCTATATTTTTTTCTCATAACACTTTTATGACTTAAAGCTCTTTATAAATTCACAACTTTACACACTTGAGGGGTTGTGGACTTTTGTTTCTTCTAAATTTACCTTTTTGAGAATGCGAATTATCATCTTGTCAATATGAAAAGGTGTGTTTGTTGAAATCACTCCCCAACAACAGCTTTTTTGGCCATGAAGTCTACAACTGAATCTCTGTTTCCCCATTTGCATTTGAAAAAAAGAGGTTTTTAAATGGAGTTTATGCGGGTGACGTCAAAATCACGTGATAAAGTAAAATAGTTTCTTGTCTTGACAATTTAATTTACCTGATACTAGGCATTTGTTAAGCTGTGCATTATGGTGAAGTTCTGTTCAGCTGTTGCTTGCTCAAATTCAAATTAAAAGAAAGAAAAACGCGTAAACAGAGTTTCGTTTTCATTTTCCGTTTAAAAGATAAAACTTCCTTCGAACATGAGTAGTGCAAATTAAACGCAATAGTTTTGCTCCATATATCAACTGAAGACTTTTTCCAAACATTTTGAGGACGATGACTTTTGTTATAAACCACTTATAAAAACTTCAGCTGTGATTGGACAACTGAAAATAAATCCTTTCAGTTTTCAAGCTTTTCCAGAAGTTTTAATGAATATTCGGGGTACGTCGTGAAATATTTTTGTTATCAACCCTTCATAATCGGAAACAGTGAAACCTGGTGTGATGACATCAGGGTTTTATCCACAAAAAAATGAAATTAAACCTAAAAATAGATGTTTTAATTCAACTTCTTACGTACATATGATTTAATGTAGGGACAAATTTGTTTGTTTGTTTGTTTTTGTAATTTCGCGCAAAGCTACACGAGGGCTATCTGCGCTAGCCGTCCCTAATTTAGCAGTGTAAGACTAGACGGAAGGCAACTAGTCATCACCACCCACCGCCAACTCTTGGGGTACGTCTTTTACCTAACGAATAGTGAGATTGACTGTCACATTATAAGCCCCCACGGCTGAAAGGGCGAGCATGTTTT
>NW_013667499.1:63084-75195 GCF_000517525.1 Limulus polyphemus
GCCGACAAATTTGTGAAAAGAACCTTAACGAAGAAATTCGTCAGACCTGAACTTAAGAAACCATATTCTGAACAAAAACTCTTTATATAATGTTATGTAAATGCTTAATAAAAACAAGTTTACTAAGATGGTTTACCTGAATATTTTCTCAAGTTTTATTCATTTTTGCATTTTTTACATTAAGCGTCTATGTGTTTTACAAACCTTTTATTGAGTCCTAAACAAACCGACCCAAAACTATTTTTTTAATAGCCTTTATTTATTTATTTACTGGGTACTAACCTGCTTAATTGCTATATCTCATTTACAAGAGAAATGTGTTTTAATAAGTTCATTCGCATACTCACTGCTGGTATAATTTAGAATCCCATTTATTTAAGAAGTGAGTTAAAATCTATGATTCGTATAATTATGTATGCTAGTCCTTACCTTTAGTAAACAATAATGTAGCCAGTGTTGTAGGTGTTTATACATCTAGAAACATAGCTGTCTCATCCTCTTGAGAAATTCAAGCACTTTATAGTTTTTAATTGATAATGGTATATGCGTTTTTCAGTTTCTGAATAACAAAGTCTACTCATTCATTTTCAACCGTTAAAGCAACTGCTAGTCCGAAAGAGCTTGTCACACAGACAGATACTGGTATACAGCATTTTGCTTGGAGTCATTAAAGAGCAAAGGAGAAAGTGTATTTAAATTTATGACTGGAGTTACATCTCTGTTTTTAATCATTTTCTCATTTAGTTTGTTTGCATAAAGCTTTATGACTGGAGTTACATCTCTGTTTTTTAATCATTTTCTCATTTAGTTTGTTTGCATAAAGCTTTGTCAACAACCAGCTGAATTTTTTCAATTAATCAAGTGAGACTTAGGCAAGGTTTAACAAAAGAATTCAGACAAGGATTTTCAACATGATTTAAAACTTCATAATAGATAAATATATCTGTAAAATTGAAAATGTCAAGCCACAGTGGTGAATACAAGATTGATACATACACCATGTTGTTATCGAAAAGACGGTTGAACACAACTATCATGTGGCCTCAAAACTCGTAACGTTTGAAGTGATTAGGTCACCTCATTAGAGTTTGGCTACCATATGAACGATTTGGTCAAATGGTACACAGTTTGGTGTACTCTACAATACCGTTCTTTTGTACTTTCACAATGCTAGGCAACAACGGTCGGCGAGTAGCTTGTTTGATGTTGGTAGAGATTGTCGATTGAGCTGCTGGTAAACTTTAACGCCTGCTGTTTTTGAACAACTAGTCGAGCAGATTGTGCTTTAAAACAATGCTTCTGCTACACAAATACCAATTATCGTGCCTCTTTGAAAGTTGAAAGAACCTTGGTTCTTGCCGATTGTCTTCCAGAGTAACCACCATATGCATATATCTCTGTATTTATAGAGCACAAGCAATCACTATCCTGAATGTCTCAATAAATAGATTGTTCCGTAAATTAATGTTTTGCAAATCTTACTATTGTGGCCAATTACTGTATCTCTAAATTGAGATTGATTGAGTCTATAAGCAGCTAGCTGAGAACAACTGTGTAAATTTTGAAATAAATAAGACACGTTATGAAGGAGTTACATCATTGATTCAGCAGGAGAATTGATGCGGAACTTTCCGGAACGAAGCTCAGCGTCTCAAAGATTCAAGCCATTAGCGTTCCTGGTCTTCTAATTGCAAAACTAAAGTTGATCACAAATTACATAAGTATTAGAATATCGAAATCTATAAAAATCAAACAACCTTGCCATTATATATAGCTTTAATTATAGGTATTAGGAATCACAGTTAAAATGTTCTTTGAAAAGTTGGAAGCGCTTTAGAGTTATCATTACAGAATTAAATATTTCTGTTTTCTTCTTGTAAAAATAATCTTTGAGCGTTAGCGATTACAAAGAAAATAATTTCGTAAAAATCGAGAAAAAATGAAAAAAATGGTATTATTTAACGAACTACGAAAAATTCTGAAGAATATTCCATGCCTCCGTTGCTTGTTAATTTGATTTTTAGCTCCTGATGTTTCATATAATTTGAAATATCTCGTTGGTTTTGTTTATCTTAAGTTTATTTTATGCATACTTGGAATTAGAAGTAAGAGAAAACTGTTCAAAATGAGTCTAATAAACTAAGATTCCGGTATGGATAAAACTATAACAGTGTTAAGAACATCATAAATCGTTGGACGAAAATTCCTAGGCTCAAATTTCATTATCACAGGATTAGGGTCGTTTTTCAATAACAAATTATTAAAAAATGTTCATTCGAATCTTATTTATCTCCACTTCCTAAACATTGGACATTTTCTTAATACTTGCAATTATCTCTAAGGAAAATATTCGTGCAGATACTGATTTCAGTACTTGAAGTGAAACACGACAGCCACTTGATCTTCATTTAATTATTATTCTCTATTGCTTTTCCAAAAACGTTTTTATTACACATCATTTTCATATTTGTTATGGTGTTTACATTTTTTACAAACCAGCGAAGAATGATTACAATAATACAGTCTTGGCCAAGATGTTTTCATACTGTTCTATATTGATGTTATTGTCTACGTGCATGGAGTAGTTATTAAGTAAATGTTCGAGTAGTAACAAAGAAAGTAGCGTATGATTGTACAAACATGTACCAGTTGTTATTCTGGCCTATATAAGTTGTTTTGACCAGTTGTTCGTCAAAACACACGTATACATCTGTTTTGTATAAAGGACGTACTTTTGGTATAATCTTTTTCGAAACAGATCAACGCTTTGTTCAGACAATTTCCCTGTATTTGGTGTAAAGACATGCCTCGTCAAGTGTCAGAAATTATAGGGCGTTAAATTGATCAACTGTCCAGAAATGGTATGAAGCAAAAATGGCTTGCTAGAACAATTGGGTACCCCCAGTGTATTGTATCCTGAAGTCGAAACGTGATCGAACTACAGGAAACGTTGCTCCAGGAAAGTCTACTGGTAGACGCCGAAAACATACTGCTCGAGATAGCCTTGTCTTGCAACACCTTACGACAGGAATGGCACAAACACATCTATTCTAGGATATCCAGAAGAATTGCGAATAGGAGACTGACTAAACAAGGTTATTTTTCAGGAAAGGCTATCTGCAAACCGATATTAACCAGAATTCATCGCCGTCACCATATCATTCGGACAAGACAGCATGCCAACTTACAGTTAGGACACTGGCAACATGTCATCTTTTCAGATGAGTTTTGTTTCCGGCTTGTTAAAGCTGATAGTAAGATTCATGTTCGTTGTTTGCCTGAAGTACAGATGAGGAAAGATTGTCTTTCTCACAGGGAAAACACAAAATGTGGTGCAGTACATGTTGGAGCAGCTATTCATCATGGTGGAAAAACTATTTTTTCGCATCCTCCATGGAAACATCAATGACGCCTCCTACAGGCCTCACATGGAGACGATATTTCTACCATATGCTAAGGCAAGGTTTGGCAATAACTTTGTGTTCCAGGATTACAATTCCACTGCCCACATTGCGTGCATTGTACAGGATTATCTCGATGAAGAGGATTTTACAAGATTGTCATGGACAACAAGGTCTCCAGATTGAAATTCCATTCAGAATTGTTGGGCAGAACTGAGCCAGAAAATTGCTAACCACGACCATAACCAGCTACTATAGCTGCAGCGCCTTCTAGTTACAAGTTGGGATAAAACTATGGTGGATTACACCAATAACCCCATCGACAGTATGCCATGTCTCTTTGCAGAGGTCATTAGAGTACGAGGAGGGCCAACTAAGTGCTGAATATTTAATATTTATACTAATTTGATGTTATATTTTGTTGATATATTTGATTTTGATATGGATTTTTTGCGGTAGGTGAAATGCTGAATTACACATCTTTCTATAGGTGTCTGATAAAATTGTTGGTTGTTCTGACTTATCGTTCAAGATGTTCATTGAATTGTGTCATTATACAAATTACATATTTAGATGTCTAATATAACATACATTTCTCAGTTTGACAGCGTTAAATGTATTGTATTCCATCTTAATAATAATGAGCAATTCCAATTCCTGTTTATCTTTCACAACATACACCTTCTATAATAAAGTATTGTTACTACACACACCATTCTAATGTAATATTTTATAAGCTTATCATTATAATTAATAACTGAGCATCATAAAGGCAATCTTTTTATTTACAATTAAAAAATTCCAAATTTAAATATCCCTTAGTGGAGATCATATAATACACTTTTTATTTCTAACAATATAAAAACTAATTTCAATAAGGTACTGTAAAACATTGAATGTAGCTCAGTTGAAATGACTCACGATTTACAATGTAGAACAACTAGGTGATTAAAAAACCTAAAAATTCATTAAGTAATCAACTGAGTATCGTCAATGCCAATGATTATTTTATTCATAATCTCAATGTCATTAACTTATTAGTTGATATTGATACATAGGTGTAACCTTCACACATTCGCAAATAAAATACATTTCGGTTAAAGTATTTTATAATATTGTACACAATTTTCAAAATTGCTACTATGTCTTAGCCTAACATAAATGATGTGTAGATAATAATAAATGCACATAATGTATAGTTAAAAAGCAAATGTCACAAAGACTTAAGATAAACTTTGTTCATGCATCTGTACATTTTGAAAAATAAAATAGAAGAAGGAAACGTTCGCTGTTTTTTTTCCGCCCACGCGTGGATTTATCTAAATTGTTGACTAAATCAGTAATAAACTGTGGTATGCAATGTTTAAGTATTTTCTTAGCTTAATATGCTTGCATTAGCACAGACAAAAAAATAAAAGAACATATTCTGGTATGTATGCATGTATTTAGTTTTTTAGGTCATCCATCTAAATTTTCTTCCAGTGAGCAAGACTTCACACACACACACACACACAAGAAAAAAATAGTTTGCAGAATTGCGAAGAGAGACGGAAGCATCACAGCAATTACTTGTCTCGCGAAGTTTAATTAGGTTATCCTCTATTCTAGGTCATTTAGAGCCGCTTCTCGGCCACCTAATGGAAATAAACGACTCCATCTTTGACTTCCTTTACTCGAGAATATAAACAATTGACTAAACCTGAATAAGAACTTGAAGTTTAAGCAACCTTAAATTCCTTTTCTCTATCCAGTCAGCTAGCCAACTCTGGGACGAAATGGTAATTTTGAATGGTTACTTGATGAAGTTGGGTCTTGTTTGACATGACGTTTGACCTCTCGAACTAGGAGAGTGAAAATGTTCTTCATCCGGCATTTTTAATAAAACTTGTAACGTCATACCAAAGATCCACATTCCGATTATATAATTTAAATATATTTGGCCTATTTCTTATTTTGTGTTTTATGGTCCACACGTGTGTTTCCTCTGGCACCTACAAAAGATTTCCTCTGTCATTAACTCGAGGGTAATTTTTTGCTTTCAAGAACTAATAATATTTTTATGTTTCTGCGCCATACTTTATATGATGATGGAAATTTACTAGTATACGTTAATAAATGTGTGTATAATCATTAGAATATTCTGAAAACTACTGTAATGAATGAGAGAAAGTTATATAAATATTAACGAATTTTTTCCAAGTTTACAGTTTACAACTGATAATAGATACATATTTTCAATTATGACAATTATATATATATATTTAAAAGTACGTTAACAAAAGAAAAGGTAATGATTAGTTATTTAAAGGATTTATTTTTAGTATAAGAAAGGTAATATTATTTTGTTTTATTCGATTTTAAATTCATAGTTTACACTTTAAAATAACAGCACTTCCAGGACAACATAAAGGAAAGAGTTTTGATAGGAAATGTTGTGAAATATTACAGCTGATAAAAACAAAATAAAGTGAAAAAAAAACCTCATTCGTTGCAAATTGTCAGTGGTGTAATACCCTCTTAAATGTACGTAAAATCTGTCGATGTGCAGGGCAGTTGTTCTTTTTAGCATGACTTTATCACGTATTTGAAATGATTAATTAAGAAATTCATAGAAAACGTTTATGGTTTCCTAGGTATTCAAATAGGCTGCTAAGTACTGTAGCTGCTGTTATGTTTGTTTATCATTAGTTATATAGATGAAACGTGTGAAAGAAAAACATCGAAAACTTAGTTATTTTTATTTTGAAATCAAATAGACGTAAAACTATGTCGTAAAAATAAAGGCATTTCAGGATCTCGTATGATACTACTCGATAAAGTTATTGCTTCTAATTGGAAATATTTTATATTTTTTGATGTAGTTAAGACTTTTTGAGCTGTTGCAAATAGCTTTTACGTGTCAGCAAATTTTATACTAATTACATTCTAGAAGATATTGACAAAGGTATTGTTATTATTGGTCTCTTATTGATTATCCATACTATGTGTGTAAACTGATTTTGAGTTATATTTACACAACTTCATCATTCATTAGGAAAGGAACAATAACTTCAGTGAGTTCTTATGTTCGAAAAGTGATATCTTATAAAGTATACACATAAAAATTGAAATAAAATATATTGGGTTGCTTAATTGTATATACTTACTACATATATAAGGATTATAAAACGTACATGCCATGCAGAATAGTATTATATACGATTTTAGAAGTAGATAGCAATTAAAATGAAAAACAATTTGTTTAAAAATAGTAAAGTTTTATTGTTCTAGCTTTCTCGATGTGGAATTAATAATTGATGATAAGCACACATAAAGAAAATGCATATCTGTATTTACGTGTGGTGTGTATATATGACGAGAGATTAAGGGGTCCATTCACAGATAAATAGTTCAAAAATGAAGAAGTTTAGGAAAATAATTGTCAGCGGTATAGACTGAGGTGTTGTGGGCTTACATTGTGTGAATATCACTGATATCGTTCAAGGTTATGTTCCTCAAAACCATTATTACATTATAAATACAAACTGTGAATTGCAAAGGCGTAGATAAAATTAAATTATATTTTTAAACCAGAAATTACTAATAGGTGAAATGTAGCATCGGTCGGTGTAGAGAGAGTGTGAGAAAGCGGCCGGCCTTTGGTTAGTCTCTAAGGAATTAGGGGATTACATTACTCTAAGCTATTAAAAAATGATTGGAGTGAACGGGTATAGTGGCAACCTTTCAAGTTCAGCCTGTACGGAGAGTACAAGATCCCGTATGATTATGGAACTTTATAATACGGCTTACGGGAAACAAGTGTAAGGTTAGTGAGAAAGTAACCAATTCGGCGTGGGTTAGGGAAAGGAACATAAAAGACAGAAGCTCGGCAGAAAAAAAAAAAAAGGACCGGGAAATGTGTATGAGAGAGAGAGTGAGCGCGAATAAACCGAATCAGGTGAAGAAAGAATGTGATATGCTGCCAGTAAGAAAGAAAACCTATTTCAAAAAAATATACGATATTGATTACAAGTAATAAGATCAATTTATTATGTTTACGTTGGTATAAGTCAATTCTTTATAGGAATAAGTACAACCCAAATAATGTTGATAGACATAAGAATGGAAAGAGAAGAGTGATTATAACACGATAGTAACAATAGGCCTTGTTTATTTGTACTTAAGCACTAATATGCACAATAGGCTATCAGTGCTGTGCCGTCATGGATATCGAAACCCGCAGACTTTATGCTGAGCCACTGAGGACCAGAACAATAGGCATAAATGCAGATGAGTTAAACATCCTAACAGCATTACAAAATGGTAGGCAACTACTTAATACATGTGTTTTAAGTAGTGTACAAATGTGACAAATACCAATGAGACGACTTCACAGGTAATATTGGTTATTGTTCCTGTTTGCAGAAACTGAGTCTATACGTAAATGAGCCTAATGTATGCAACCACTGCCACACATGTCCTATCAACCATTTGGTATACAATTGTGGGGAATTCTGTTGTCACTCTCCATACACTAGGAACATGTTAAAATAAACATTGTGCATTTTAGGCAACTTAAAGGAGCTGCAGCACACTTATGTGGGGATATTTTTTCAATAGGGCAATGATGTTTATTGTGTGTGAGAAATAGCAGAATCTATTTTTTTTAATTTAGTCTGTATAGGTCTTTGCTCTCGTAAGAGTCCACATATATCTCAAATTTAAATAGAACATTTAAAAGTATACGGGTAGTAGTCGAATGTATGCAAGTGAAGGCTATACGGAATTCGAGGTTACGTACACCAATAATAATTTACTTCGACGTCAGCTGTTGGAGTTTCATTAATAACACAGAGATCAGAAGCAAAGCATGTGTAACTTACTATATTTAAACACTATACAATGTTTCATACAGCACCCACTATGTTTGTTAGCCGAAATTATTTCAGGCTACAAACACACATTTATATGTGATCCTGACTCACAAACATTATATATATATATATATAGTTTGTGCATGTGTTTCCGTGATTATGTGTGTGTACTGAATAATAATTGTGGACAAATAGCTATCATTAAGAATTTCTGAAATAGTTCGATTGACTTACAAATCACATATTTTATAAAGTTCACTAAAACAGAATGACTTTTAAGATGGATATAGATTAATAACGGTGCACCTGGCTCGTTCCTAAATGTACAATTTACAAGATTTATACAACTCGCTCAATTACACAAACTTAAATATGCATATCAAAATGTATTCTTAGAATTAAAAGAAAACTAAGTTCGTAATGGAATATTAACAAGCAGGAATTAATATCAAGAGAGTAATAAGTTCATAATATCTACCTACACTGATAATTCCCTATATATAAACACACACACACAAGTCGAAATATTATAGTTAACGTTGGCATATAAATTTTAATCATTTGTCGGCATGGACATACAGAATGAGCTATCTCAATTTACTGACTTCTCTAAACAAACTTTTTCCATTATTAACTCACTGAAGAGTATGTTGTATTTAAAAATGTCTTTATTAACTAAGGATATTAAATATATCTATTCCATCACATCTCTTCTGATTAAGAAATTAGCACACAGGATCACATACAAAAGTTGTAATGGTTTTCAAATGAGTTCCAAAACTCATGGGCTTCAGAAGAAGAACAGTGAACTATTCGAAAGTCGAGTTTTGAGTCTCGTTTGAAAACCCTCATATCTCTGTTAGCAATGATTTTTCATTTAAAACATAACTAGAGAGTTGGAAAGTAAAGACTAAAATTAGAAGCAGATAGCATATTTTTAGCTGGAATATCCGATGTATTCTTTTTGTGCATACTGTTGTATTCAAATACAACCCAAAATATAATCTCAAACTATTGGTGTTACCTATCAGACACTAGTGTAACATATTTAACATACTTATTTGTTGCTCACGCTAATCTTTATCTTTCATGGCTTCACAGAATATATCTTTCAACGATAAAAACTATAGCATTAGTGTAGTTTATTTAAACTGAACAAGTAGAAAATTAAATAAAGGGATGCAACCAGTTGCCACAGTCTGGAGTAAAACCACAGCTTGAACATATGTGAAAATATAAAACTGTCAACCTGTTGTTCTCCAAAGAAACACATAACCTACAACAAGAGACATTAAGTGAGTGTATACCTTTGAAAAAAGTATATGTAAAAAATACCAAAACAAAACTAAGGCCATAGGCATTACTATACTTCAAAAAGAGCACACAAAAAATCTAAAACTATTCTGCCTTCTCAGGATTTCCAATGAAAGAAAAACTTAAATTAACTAAGAACAAACTTGCCAATAAGTAAAATTAAAAAAAATAATAAGAAGAAGTTTCAAATGAGTAATAAGTAAAGAATTCTTAAATGTCTTAGCATACGTTCATAATCGTAAATGTTGTTAATTGCAGTTTCATTATTTTTTTCTATAATAAACCAACATTTGAATTCTCTGATAGATTATTTAGGCAGAGTATTCATGATGAGATTTAGCTGAAAGGAACGCAACTGCCTGTTGTAGAAGCACAAGTATGTTAACACGCTATCAACAATCCACCAGAATAGTATAAAGACCGACAACACCATACACACACATTCACCTGAAGACGAAAGATGGAAGACTTTCGAAACGTCGTCCTCTACACTTGTGTTTCTACAACAGGCAGTTGCCGTTCATTAAACTAAATTTCAACGTTTAAATTGCTTTACAAAGCTTTGCTGGGTTTCATGCAACTCTTACCTTAGTAGAAACATCACTGTCTACTGTATTAATAAAATTATTATCTCTTAAGTACTTTATATACACATGTGATATACAGAGTTATTACATTTTGTAATTATTAGTGTAGCTATTTAGTCTCAAATCTAAAACAAAACAAATGTATCTTTTCAGGAATAATAATGATGTAACATTACGATAAGAGGCCTTAACTTAGAGCAAGTATATATTTACATAGTAGTTGAAAATACATTCATTACGAAATTAGTTTGAGAATACTTTCTTCAAAACAGAGAGGTAAAAGTTAAAAAACATTTTTTAATTAGAGGACTAACATACTACCAAACATTGAAATTTAAACTTTTCTCATATGTCCTAAAGATATTTTTCTCCTTAAGCTGACTTTGAACGCTTGTTCTACAAATGGTAACCCTTACATTATTTGAGTACACGATTATTCATTTAGTCGATTATAATAAAGACTTGCTATTAAGGTTCAATAAAGAAATAAATATTTTTATTTTTGAATACAATTCGAACATTTCAAAAATTTAAACTAAAAATATATCAATGTAGACGATTAATAAATTTAAAATCATATTAGCTCAACATTTTCACTCTTTGTCTTTCAGAAAATATATTTTTCCATAGGATAACTAAAACATATTTTAGTAAACCAAAACAATTACTTAATGCTTAAGATCCTTAGCTCATTATTATTTCAGTTTAAAGCAATACTAATAAAAAATACAAGTACTTACATACTTTAATGAAAACCTAAACTTTTCGGTGTTTCATATAATAATACTCATTCTAATGGCTCGAAGTAGTATCTTTGGCTCTGTTAATTCGTTTCATGAATAAACGTCAATATGAGTACGACTTCAGTATACGTTTGTCTGTCCGTATCTAAATATGAAGCTTTATATTATTCATGAATATCATCAGAATAAAATATTCATGTCCTGACATTAGTATGACATTATGAAATTTTCATAATAATTATGTCTCAAAAATATGGTCTTCAGTTTTTTAAGTTTTACGCCTCCAATATCATGTACAGTTCATTATATTGAAAGTAATTTATGTCATTGTGTTTACTTTCTTATAGAATGCAAACGAATAATTTAACAGACGTATGATAATTTTGATAGATTTGTAATTATTCGCGGCAACGTAATAACGTCACGCCTTAACTTGGTCGTCATGTAACGACTGCTAATCAGAAGTTTGGATGGACACATTACCCATGTTGCATTGCTTTATGGCTTAGTGCACTATGACTTTCATCATTTTGGTTCTCTCGAAGTCAGTACGAGTGAGGAGTTCTTCTTTCCACTCACTGTTATTCGTGTATTTTATTGAATTGATATGATAAAGCACAACAAACAATGGAAAAAATACAACACCGTGGACTACCCTGAGAAGTTAAGTCTGATTATTCACATTCTCAAAATTCTTAGTGTACGTTTGATAGTTGAAATATGGAATGTTACGTATTAGAATTTCTAATACTCTGAAGTTGAGTTTACTGATAAATTTAAATTTAGTAGTTAACTTGTACTTTGGATTTAGTATTTAAATATATGCCGATATATCTCCAACTTATTATATTTGCTAACAAGATTGATACACACAGTTTTTTAACATAAATACGTTTTAATATACACAACAATACAATTTACCGAAACAGTTATTACAAACAATGATTTATAAACAAAAGTTTCACAAACTTACAAGCAATATGAAGTCTTCTTTCTAGTCTGGAACTTCCTTCATATCTTATCGAGGGTTAACGATGAGTGAGTTAATTACGAGTTGATGTAGGTACAATTCGCTTAACTGGAAACTAGCTAGCTTTGTCTTTCGTTATTTACCGGCCACACACGCTGAGCTCTTCACGATGAATTTATATAATGTTTTCGTAAAAATACTAATGTCCAATGAGAATCCACTGAAGTTAAGTGATTTGTAATG
>NW_013667499.1:75662-85436 GCF_000517525.1 Limulus polyphemus
AGTTATAGTTTCCAAAGATTATAGCACATTAACTATAGCGAACTATTAATAGATACTCTCTTTGGCGCATCGCGTTAGTTTTATTTATAGGCGTGTGGAGGCCTTCTAGAAATTTCAGCTTTATGTAACAATACTGGCTATATTTAAGCATTTACGTACATACATATTGTTGATTCTTAATCTCGAGAATCTTCTACAACTTTAGAGAAGAGGCGGGAGTTTCGCAATACATATTTAACAGTATAAGCTAAGCTTGTTTCTAAATATAATTTAATCTATACAAACGTCGATATTAAAATAAACATATAATAATAATAATAATTTCGTCACAGGTATCATAAAGATATAGTTTATTTTCTTACACACTTCGCTTATGTTAAGATAAACAAACATATGCAACTGGCGAGATCAAACCCAGTACCTTTCACACGCCAAGTGAACTGAAGGTTTGTTGGTTTGTTTTGAATTCTGCGCAAAGCTACACGAGGGCTATCTGCGCTATTCTTCCCTAATTTAGCAGTGAAAGACTAGAGGGAAGGCAGCTAGTCATCACCACCCACCGCGAACTCTTGGGCTACTCTTTTACTAACGAATGGTGAGATTGACCATCACATTATAACGCCAACACGGCTGCAAGGGCGAACATGTTTGGTGGGACAAGGATTCGAACCCGCGACCAGCAGATTGCTAGTGTTCCCTAACCACCTGGCCATGTGTGAACTGAAGGACTAATCCATTAACTATTTCTATTAAAGTACCTTAAAAGAACCAAAACTACTACAAGCGTAGCTTTCTCGAAGACTTGTAAGATTAACGATGTTGGTTTTAAGAGGACATTATTCAGATGTTTTCTTCTTGTTGAAAAATGTGGTCTTCATTTATAAGAAAAACATAAAATGTTAGCTATACAACCGTCTACTGTTTTCAAAAGCAGACCAAAATCAAATAAGAACTACATCAAAAAGGAAATACTTTCTTGTTATTTCTTTACACCATGGTTTATTTTCTTAATTAAATATCCAAAATATACAAGGAAAATAACTTTTGGATATTTGTAAAAAAATATTGGTTGATACTTAATAAGTTTCAAACATAGAAATTTCATATTTATTGCAATTTTGCTATTTACCTAAAGTTCCCATGTAAAATTGGAACATTCTTGGCATTTAAACACAAAAATAAATGAAAGTCGTAATACTATATGCCTAAAATTATTGATAAAAACAATATAAACTGAATTTTTGTTTGTTTTTTCTTTCAGGATTCCTTTTAATTTGGCCATTTCGAATTCAAAATCAGAAGTGTGTAAAAATAGCATTTCAGATCTATCTTCTATTTCCCACAACTCACTGTCCAAGAGTTCTTTTACTCAGTACCAGATCTCCAGAACCCATCACTGGGCTGGACGATGAAAGAGAAAAGATTCTCTGAAACGCTCTTTATACATGCGGTATAACACTTTAAAAGTAAAGGTTCAAACGCCTAAAACTGACGAAACATTAGAAACCAATAGGCTTAAAATTTAAGACAAAAACACGTAAAATGCAGATGCTTTTTTTTCACATTCCCATTAGTTTGCTCATTTCTGATTCAAAATGAGAGGAAAGTCAAAATGCTATGATTTCTTTGCTCTTGGTTAAGCTATGAGTTTTCACTCTGTAATTTTCACCCTATGTATACAACTAGCAAATTTAACAGGCAATGTAAGGCTTAAAAAGTAATACTATAACTTTTGGCGTGGTCATCCTTCTCTACTACTTTGTGCCGTAACTTTCGAGCCATTTATTCGATGCAAAGATTCTCGTGTTTCGCACAGCACTTAACGTGACTTTCGTTTGGCTTCGGTTTCGAGTATTTCATTACCGACCTTCTCACTAAGTTTGGCTCTCATTTTCGGCATTTAGCGGGAAAATTGAAATGGCTCCCAATGCCGAACTTGCTCATTCATTTAAACTTAATTTTTAAGGGGGGTAAACCAAAGCTTATCTATCATACGTCATTGAAATTGATTCAGCCATTAGATCTCAACAACTTGTGATAACAGACAGCAAGTACAACAATCTCATGTAGTTACATAATATCCACGAGATATTATATGTTTACAATAATTTCTTAGGCAATAGCAAAAATTTGCAGGTAAATTATAGTGTTGAAACAGCAATACCTTAATAATGTGACGGTCAATACCACTATTCGTTGGTAAAAGAGCCATCCAAGTGTTAGCGGTGGGTGGTGATAGTCAGCTACCTTCCTTCTAGTCTATCACTGTTAAATTAGGGCCTTCTAGCGCAGATAGTCGTTGTAAATTTGAGCGAAATTCAAAGCAAACGAAACATTCCAATTAAATACTGTCTTTGATATAAGACTAATCAACCAATAGTTTATATTTTGTGCCTGTTGATTATGCTTTAACAATGTGGACATTTACCGAATTTTCTTTGGTGAACACTTTGTAAAGGTTGTAATCAGTGCTAATGTTATTTGTATGTACGAAAGAAGGGTTCTGGAGACATAAAAAGAAATCCTCATTCACTCACCAATAGTAGTTCCAGAAACGTACTAAAATAATGTTTACGGTCAGCTGTTGGCTTCTTTTGTATCATGTAAATTACCACGTTATAGCAATGTACAAACTCCTTCAAGTGTAGCGAAACGACAAGGCGACATCATACCTTGAGTAACTTGTGAAATATTGTGAAAAAAAGCGATCATTTTAGCGCCACCACTGTTAGTTTGGCCCATAGTGATCACAAGTCCCAATACAAGGTATGTAAATATATATAGATCAACAAAAATAGACTAAAAGATATTTACTCGCAGTTGGCAAAGATATGTTCGTTTTGAGTCTGTCGTATACACGAACTTTAGACAATCTTCACTGTTGAAAGAAAAACAGTTGAGTTTTTAGTTACAAATGAAGTCGAAATATCTAGAGATTACAACAATTAGAAGAAAAGCGATTTTAGGAGAATATATGAAAACACTGATACCGTAAACACTCGCGTATAGTGCGCACTTTTTTCCAAAACATTTAGTGTGCACTCTACGAGAGTTCAGTATTCTTTCAGTATTTTTCAGGTGAAATTTTCACTATACGCATGTGCCTATGCTAGATATTTTACTACTTTTTAAAGTCTGCAAACCAGACTGGAGGTTTAAAACAATATTTTGAAATTACGACTAATAGAACTTAAAAAATACATCTTATTAACACAACGATTAACACACAACTTTTCTTTTTAAGATTGAAATTAACACAGTTTATAGATGTATTGTCTGATGTTTATATGATACCAACTGAAAATAACACACTTCTGAACAATGTATCACTTTATCGTAAAAACTAAAAAACGAGCCATGGAGTCTAAATAATGAAAAAAACCAACAACAACAAAAAAAACAAACAATGTATACATGATGCGTTAAGTTTCAATTTATAATTTGCAAAATAAATCGCAGAAATGGAGAAAACCATCGGAATATCACATGTGAAAACGCTACTGAAACAGCCAATATTCATCGAAAAGTTAGTTTTTGTGTATATCTCATCTGTTTGGAATGTGAATGAGATCATCTCGTTGTAAGCAGGTATACGTATACATGTTTGCCGAACAATGAAATCTGTGGATTTGAATAAGCTTCTCCAAACGTATATACATTCGAAGTCGTTTTTATATAAGCACAAAGAGAATGGTTTAACTGTGCCAGATTTATTATTATATATTTATTTTAATATGAACGTTTGTCTAGATTAAGTTTATATTAGAAATATGCATAGCTTATAGTGTTAAATATGTATTGCGAAACTCCCGCCTATTCTCTAAAGTTTTAGAAGGTTCTCGAGTGTAAGAATAAACAATATATGTATGTATGTAAACGCTTAATGTAGCTTTGTATTATTATGTAATCAGAATTTTCTAGAAACTCTCCACACGCCTATAAATATAACCAACGCGACACTCTAAAAACAGTATTTATTATTATTTTCCTAAAATCATTGTGCTATAAACTTCGGAAGCTATAACTGTGATTGTTATAACGCTTATTAATCGGAAAACTTCAGATATTTGACCAGGAGCATTTACAAATAAGTTCGAACGTTACAAATCATTTAACTTCAGTGGATCTCATCGGAAAACATTATATAACTTCACGGTGGAAACTCGGCTTGTGTGGCTGGTGAACAAAGAAGGACAAAGCTAGCTAGCTCCCCGTTAAGCGAATCGTATGTACATAAACTCGTAATTAACTCGCTCATCGTGAACACTCGATAAGATATCGAAGAAGTTCCAGACTAGAAAGAAGACTTTATATTGCTCTTGTGTAATAAGTATTTGTAATAACTGTTATTGTAAATTGTATTGTTGTTTATATATTAAAACATATTTGTGTCAAAATAAAAAAACTGAGTGATTCAATCTTGTTGTCAAATATCATACATTGGAGATATATCGGCATATATTTAACTACTAAATTTAAATTATCAGTTAACTCAATTTCAGACCTTTCGAAATTGTAATACGTTAGGTAATATGACAAACATAAGAGCTTTTTAGTAAACATTATGAGAAAACTTGTTAACGGAAAGCTGTAGTGTGTTGTTACTCATGTTTCCAATGATGAGTGAGACGGCCAAAGACACTGGTGTTTATATCTATAAAGCACTGCACAAGGAAGTGAAAATAAATCTGAAGAAAATGTAGCTTCCAGAGTTTCAAAGTTAACAGGTTCCACATAGTTGCCAGATAAATACACTGCCATCTGGTGACACAAAACATCTAACAGTCTGTTTTAATGATAAAAAGCCATAAATGCACATGTACAGCCATATCTCTAGATCAGTCTATCATAACCCCGAGCTTCTGGACATATATTAGTCAGTACAAGATAATGGATCTTTAGCGTGCTGTCCGGTGATAAAGATAAGTGTCCTTGTCGACGAAATTGTCTCGTCCTGGATTGATATTTTACATTTGTCCTCCTTTTCAAAAAGATTGAACGTTTATCTATATAGGCAGAGATTATAATGTCTGTAACTTTGTTTTCAGTACCCCATTTTTATGAGCAAAGTGCGTCAGAGAGAAGGAAGACACGTAGTTACATGTAGATACTCACGAATGTTTTATGTATAAAAGGAAAAGGCACCACAACAACTAACATACAAATGTATACATCAAGAGAAAGAGGAATATGCGTTTACCGCTTAAGAAATTTGTACACCTAACTTAATATTAAAATTAATGACTGTTATAAATATAACAATGGAATAACCAAAAGTATGCAGTATTATTTTGCTAAAGTAACATTATAACTTAAATAAAAAGTACATTAACAGATCAGCTTAACCCAGGAGAAAGTTAATTTTCATAGTAATGATTGTTAAAATAGCAGACCAGTGATTAATTTTAAACTATTTTATCATAAAAGGTGATTTACATTTGTTTATTGTTGTTAAGCATAAAGCTACATTACAGGGTGTCTGTACTCTGCCCAAAGTGAGTATCGAAACCCGATTTGTAGCGTATTTACAGTCCTCATACTTGCTACTGAGACAACAAGGGGGGTTGATTCATATAATCTCCTGTAAGGATGATGATTTAAAAATGATCAAAAAGTTAAGTTAAATCAAACCACAATTTTTAATGAAAGTAATATAAAACATGGATATTTTTATAAATACACCAGTGTAATATTCTCTATTCTCATTCATATAAAACGCATGTTATTTCACAAGTACATCAGATTAATATTTTGCACTATCGGTCATTTAAAACACAGATAATTACAAAAGTAACGATTTAATATTCTGAATCCTCATGATATAATACGCAGATAATTTCATAAGAACACCACTTTTTTTTTATGTTTTTCCAACATCAAATCCTGCAATGTTTGATATATATCTAAATATGAATGTATGTAAATCGTTGGAAGCCTCGTATTGTATATGTTCAAACTATAAAACAGTTAAAATAGGTATTTGGAAAATATGCAGTGATTTCAGTAAAATATCACAAAATACAAAAATCGAGAACCAAACGATTAGTTATGCAAGTATATATTTGTAATGATGACTTACACGTAAATTTATTTGTTAAGTATCTCCTGAGTTGTTTTGTTGAATACGAAATGACTCTGGTAGTTTCAATCGCTGAATATTTGAACCAAAAAAACATTTAATGTTATAAGGTTGTGTGTCAGCATATAGCCTTGTATTATGGAATACAACTTTAAGACACAGTACACTACGCAATAATTTATTTAGTTAAGTTGAGACTGACTGTATGAAAGTTTCACTTCCTTATAACTTTCCATTAAGTATCTATCTAGAAGTTAACATATAATATTTTGGTAATGTGACTTGGCTTAAAACACAGTTAATTTTTAAGATTAGAAGAGGAATTATTTTACAAAAGTATTTAAAATCACCTAATTTATTAATGATTTGGATAGTAGGAAAACTGAATATTTCTACGTTGACCTATTTTGATCATTTAAGTCACTTCAAATCCATGCTGATTACAATTTCTGTAAAATCTACACTGTACGAAAAATGAATAATTTAGTCAAGTGGAACATAATTTAGGAACAAAAATGGATGAATAAAGTTAAGTTAATCAGATTTAGGTGGATAACTAGCGTAGTTGTGACTACTCTTCTAGTGGAGTAAAGCAGTGGATGAATATAAGGCTCATGTTGCTTATGTACTCTGCTTAAGTTTAATTGTTAGTGTTAATTATATTTGTTAAATTTAACGAAATTACTGAGGAAAAGGCAGAATTATTAATATATTAGAATTACACATTTATGTTTTTCTAACAGCGTAGTTAATATTACAAGCTAACATGTTTTAATGACACCATGTTCATATAGCTGATATATTAATTTGCTACAATAAAAGTAAAATCAACCTTTCTGATAATAAAATAATGTAATGTAACACTACTGATGCTATTCGATTTTTGGCATGATACTTTTAATTGTTAACAGCAATCACAATGTGTGAATCATAGCGTAAAAAGTTTCTAAAAACAAATCTAACTAAATTTTACTTTATTGCGTTAATAATGTGTGTAACATGCCAGATATAGTGTTTCATATTGTTTGTTGAATTTCGCGCAAAGCTACACTGAGAATAACTGTGCTAGCCATCCCTAATTTTGAAGTGTTAGATTATAAGGAAGGTAGCTAGTCAATACCACCCGCTGCCGATTCTTGGACTGCTCTTAACAGATCTGACCGGGAGGGGGATAACCAGATGCGAGCCCCAGAACCTCAGATACATCGTCTGGCACGTTAACCACAGGGCCGCGCTAATTCCATAATGCTGGAGTTTATTAAAATATACATCAATGTTATTTGGTATCTCAGGCAAATGACTATATATTACAGGTTAGAATTTTTTTCATTTTATTCCTGTTTCTGTTTTACTGTTTTATAATGTTATGCATACAATCCACTTTGAACACTTAATAATATCCAATAGTTTGAAAACATAAAGAGGTATGTTACGATATAGCTACCATAAACGTTGTGATTTTAAACTGAATGCAAATGATTAATTTTAGATATTGTATGTTATCCAATTAAGTATCGTATCATGCTGGTTAATCGCGCCTGCGCAATTTCTCCAAACAAGATTGCTTTTAATTGTGTTAATCAATAGACGTTTTGTTTTATTTATTTCTGAAAAAATATAGCTTTCCTAGTGACAAGGTTTTTTCTAAAAATATATGTAATACTGTATGCACAAAAGACAATGAAAGATAATAATGTTATTATTTGCCAAGACGAGAACTAGAGTGAACGAGAACTTACAGATATCATACGCAAAAAAGAGCTGCTCTAGCTAGGTCCGCAGTCAGATCAACATTATTATTTTAGCAGATCAGATAACCTACCTGAGAAGATCAACTTTTAGGTTATTGTTGTTTAACTGATCAACGAGAGCACAGAGACAGCTTAGATATAATGGTAGCTATAAAGGTATTGCATTACTAAAGTATTCTTTTACAGCGATTAATCGTACATTTTTACAGATAACTACTAGTATTCAGTAATTATACACGAATATTCACACTGTACATATAAAATTTTAAAACCGATGTATTAAGAATATTGCAACAATAATCACAAAAATGGAGTGTGAATGACAGATAAACAGATATATATATTGATAAATTATAACCCGTTTGTAATTTAGTATCTGATGTGTTTAAATAGGATTGTTTATATTTTTACTGCCCAGGTGTAAATTTTGAGATTAAGATATTAAATACCTCATCATATGTTTAAGGTAAGACACATGTGATGCTTGATATTTGAGTATTTGGTTTTTACTTGCTTAAAATTTTAGCTTAGTGTTTGTCAAATGTTGATTTGTACACACAAAGATTGAAAGAGGGCAGTTTGGCAACGTTTTCCCCAATATTTTAAATGATGTTATAGATTAGATATACAAGCCTCTCTCTCTCTGATTTTGCGGTAATGCCTGAGGACTGGAGAGCTTATAATGTTATACCAGTTTTTATAAGAATTAATAAGAGTTTCCACAGAAATTTAAGACTTAGTTCAGAAGTGGAACAAATAACAGAGTCTGATAAAGGATGCTTTGTAACATCATCTAGTGAAGTGTAATATAATGAAAGACGTTGATTCTTTAAACAAAAATGCTATGTTACTTATCTGTTATCTTTTTCCGTTATCTTCCATTTGGGAAATATATATATATATATATATACAATAAATAATTTATAAATAATCATTTTAACTGTATATATATATGTGTGTGTGTGTGTATGTGTGCGTGTGTGTGTGTGTTCATAATAGTTTTCTACTGTACACGCTAGATTAAATTAAAATGGTTTGAAAAACACTATCTATATAAATTAATAATAAGTTTAAGTTTACAAACAAATGATATAATCCGAAGCCAGACGTTTCGACATCACTAATGTATTCTTCAGTGACTGTTAACATTTTTTAAGAGAAACGAACGTTTGCTCTATGATATAAGCACAGGATATTCGATAGTTACGCCTGTGCTAACATTTTTGTTGATGGGGAAGTTGTCTTCACAAATATACAACAATTCACGGAATTTACGTTCAAAGTTGTTTTTAGAATTCACAATAATATAGAAATATTTTCCAATTAGACGATGTTAGATGTTACGTAATATAATTTCGAATGGTTTGAAATCGAACTAAATGATAATTTAAATTTGGCAGTTAAATATATATATGTATACCGATATATCTCCAATTTATATTTGCCAACAAGATTGATACACACAGTTTTCTTTTTTTTAATACAAATATGTTTTAATATACACACAGCAATACAATTTACAATAACAGTTATTTCAAATAGTTATTACAAACAATTATTTATAAACAAAAGTTTCACAAACTTACATGCAATATAAACTCTTCCTTCTAGTTTGGAACTTTTTCTAAATCTTATCGAGGGTTCACGACTAGCGAGTTAATTACGAGTTGATGTAGGTACGATTCGCTTATCGGGAAGCTAGCTAGCTATGTCTTTCGTTATTTACCGGCCACACACGCTGAGCTCTTCACGATGAATTTATATAATGTTTTCGTAAAAATACTAATGTCCGATGAGAATCCACTGAAGTTAAATGATCTGTAATGTTCGAACTTTGTAAATGCTCCTGGTCAAATATCTGAAGTTTTCCGATTGATAAGCGCTAATCACAATTATAGTTATAGCTTCCGAAGTTTATAACACACTGAATATAGCAAACTAATA
>NW_013667499.1:85446-118274 GCF_000517525.1 Limulus polyphemus
AATATCTGAAGTTTTCCGATTGATAAGCGCTAATCACAATTATAGTTATAGCTTCCGAAGTTTATAACACACTGAATATAGCAAACTAATAATAGATACTGTTTTTTGGCGCGTCGCGTTGGTTATATTTATAGGCATGTGGGGAATTTTTAGAAATTTTAGTTTTACGTAATAATACTGAAGCTAACACTAGCGTTTACGTACACACATATATTTTTGATTATTAGACTCGAGAATCTTCTACAACTTTAGAGAATAGCCGGGAGTTTTGCAATACATATTCAACAGTATAAGTTATGTACATTTCTAAATATAAATCAATTTAAACAAACATCGATATTAAAATAAATATATAATAATAGGTACGTCATAATGAATGATCCTTATTTAAAACATTTAGGACTAAGAGAGATAGGATTTGTCGTCCATATATCATATCGTTCTTGTATTCGTTTAATCTCGTACAAAAAGCAAGTGTTGTTCTGCGTAATATTGGGCTCCACACATATACTAGGAGATATGGGTAAACCCCACCTATACGTTTTTCAAGATGGATATGGTATTTTGGATAAACTGTTAAATTCTTAAGTGTCTTAGCTGGTTTGAAAATTGTATGAGTATTTGCACTATTAAAGTGTTGTCTCATTTGTTTCAATAAGCTCCTGATGTAATAAAGGCATTCATATTTTTTCATCCAATAAACTCCCAAGTGGGTGAATAGTGCGTTTATGGACTTACATCGCTAAAATCTGGAATTCGGTTTCCCATGATGGACAAAGCACAAATAATCTATTAGTGTAGCTTTACGCTAAAATAAACAAACAAACAAACAAATCAAGCACATAAATGAAGAGCAGATGTCGCTATAAACTGATATTTAGATTGTTAAAATACAGAACAATTAGTTAATAACTCAGAGGCTTGTAAAGTAGCTAGATAAGAACCCAACTAAAACAATACAAAACAATTTAAAACCAAGCCTTACTAAATTTCAAAAATAAAACCCTACTTCAGAACTAACTTGTGGATATATTTTATCTATTAACAGATATACCTCCTGCAGATTTAGTTTAAAACAAATAATTATCTTCGTTCACTCTCTAACGTACAATTTATCCAAATTCTTAACGAACATATTAAAACCATTTGTCAGAGATGATTCTTCCTCTATTAAAAACACTGGAGAGTTTGTCGATTTTATAGCTGACCTAGGTGAAAGTAGACTTTTTAGGCGTTGTTTCCCTTTTTATCTCATTTTTGACCAAATTGGCAATTCAAATGGTCAAGAATAGAATAGGGAAACACAAATATTTACATTAAAGTTCCTCTCTCAATCCAGAACCCAAAAAAAAACTCAGAGCCTTCTATGAGCCGCTATGCCGCGGCTAAAAGCAGATAAAGAATCAAGGCCAGAAAATATTTTCTAGGATTTAAAGTGGGTTTTAAGATCAGGTATCTGAGCCTTTTGTTTTAAAGATTGGTAGGTCGGTAGACAGTGGATGAGTTCCTGAGGATTGAAGAGTTGTTAATGTTGCTCCTATTTTTAAGAATGTCCACTAATAACAAGAGTCCAGTTTTCTTGGACTTCATTAATAACAACCTTTGGCTTTTCTCATCAAACTACACTACAATCCAAATAACTGGTATTTTTTCATCCATAACTTATGGTTTTATTAGCTAAATTTCTTCATGGCACCTTATCGCAAGGTATTTTGTTTTTTCAAGTTCAAATTTTTAGCTCATAGCTCCGTCATATCTTGTTCGATTTGATATCAAATTAAAGTTTTGGATTCAGGATTCACGCCCAAGGTCACATAGATTAATTTACTCTAATCCTGCCTAAAAGAATTCCAATTTGAGGGTAGACTGATGAGTAATAAAATTGAATCCGGGATACACGCGCCTCACGCTTGATATTGCTAGCGCACAAAAATATAGCTAATAAAAGGGTCTGTTTTGTTTTCTTTATTTAAAGTTAAGTAAAAAACTACACAATGGACTATCTGTGCTCTGCCCACCACGAGTATCAAAACCAGGGTTCTAGCGTTGTAAGTCCGCAGACATACCGCTGTGCCACTGTAGAACTAATAAAAAAAATAAAGGTCTCATTGATTAAAATACTCTAATACTGCCTAAAAAATTTCAAGTGCCGCAACTATTGGAGATTCCCGTTGATTATCTTTCTATTAATCGTTTGCCACCAGAGTAGCTACGTCATTCAGATTATTCTCAATATTATCCATAGAACGCTGCTGGTCAGGATTATTACCAACTTCTTCTCTTGTACAAATAGAAAAGAACATTTAAGAGTTTAGCAGTCCCATATACTTCAACAGAAAACTTTAAGGACCCAATCTCCATTTGAACATTTTATTTACCTTTATTATGATTAAATAATGTTTGGTGTATTTTCTAGCATTGTCATCCAGTCGTTTTTTACAGAACCTTTTGGATTTTCTAATTTCAGTTTTGAAAAAAATCCCTAGCTTTCTTATAGATCTAAAAATATTCCTTCCTATCTATCAATTTACACCACTTACACGTATACTATTTATCTCTGATTTTCTATTTTATGTCTTCAGTGACCTCCTTAAGATTGATTTTCCTTGTTCTTTTTAAGAACATAACAATCTTGAATTAAAATCAATTTTTGAATTTCGTAAATCTGTTCTAAATCACCTTTAACTCATTATTCCACTTCACTAATCACTCGGTGGGACAGCGATAAGTTTACGGACTTACAATGTGTTAATATCCGAAGTTTGATTCCCTGCGGTGGACACAGCATATATCTCAATGTGGCTTTGCTCTAAACGATACAAAAAAAAACAATTCGCTAATGCCAAATCTTGTCTCATGGCTTCGGAATGGGTTTTCTGAAAATTAATAACCAAAATCGGATTTAGTTTTCTCAACATGTAGCAAAACATAAGCTAATTATTTAAAATCTTCTCAATTCTTGCAACCTAGCCTCTTTATTCCATAACAGTCATGCTCAAATAGCATTCCGCTTGTTAGCTTATATGAATTTCTCAGAAGGGTCCCTGAAAATGTTGCTACTAGCCTGCTTAAGAGGAAGCCATCTCTAGCATATAATTCCCTCCATCACATTGAAAAACATCCCTTAGCATATCTTTGATAATATTTCACTTAAACTTTGGATCATGCTAAATAACAAATTCCTTATCTCACGTCTGTTTCTATCCTCAGGATTATACTTTATAAGAAGCTCTTCTTTCTTAAAACTTCCATCATCAGTCGCTCCTACATGCACTACAAAAAAGAGAATGTTCCTGCTTCTCAGCAACTAAATTGACAGCTTGTTACATAATTTCCTTTACTTCAGCACCTGGCAAGCAAATTATAGTCTAGTTTTCTATACTCCCACTACAAACAATCTGATCAGTTTACGTAGTAAAAAAATTTCCAACATTATACAATCTTGATCATTTCCTTCCTCATTACAAGCAGCCACAGGTTCAAAGATATTAAATGCTGGTGCCTGATACTACCCGAACCTGTCTTTAATATTTGTAAACGCAGCAATCACCTTCTCTCCCTCTCTCAAAACAAATTTTATCCTAAATCTATTATTTTTTCATGTTGTCTCCTTGATTTCAGTTTCAAATATTTCCCATTCAAATTGCACAATCTTCTCCAAAGTAATCTCTAAGTTATCTTCAAGCAAGCTCTGTAATAGTAGAGTACTGTGTATTTCAGAGCACCACAAAAATCGCAGTAAAACTCACAGTTTTCAAATATAATCCAACTCTGACATCTATCGTACCCTACTAATTACATTTAAATCACCCAAGAATAATCTCTAACCATATAGAAAGTATGTCATCTTTGGTCTTATTTCTTTACAGATAGTATTATCAATTTACGATTCTTGTTTAAACTACTCAGTTGTATACGAATGATTAACAACAATAAGTTTTAAACAAAATATTTAATAATAGCTTTAAATGAGGTTTTGTATGGTTTTATTCTATTACCGATGTAGATATTTTATATCAAGCCATATCTTGTATGCCGAACGAATTATCATCGTTCTGTTAAAGTTAGCTAGTAAGCAAGTGATTCAGTTATCAGCTGTTTATTCAGTACAGTAGGACGAGTATATTTTTAAGACTGCTGCTACAAGAACTTCTCTAAGTATTCAAAAGCAGCAGGATCAGTTCCAGACAAAATTATTGTCATCTATTCATACTTTATGTATGGACAGAATAATGAAAATATAGGCCTATACTCAATGAAAATGGTTTCATTTAACAGCATCTGTATGTGTTATCTTACGCTAATATTAAATGTCTACATGGAAAGTGGTTGGTCAGTTAACATTCTTTTTTCATATTGGGTTTGCACGTATAAGGTGGCTAGTTAACTTGTCTGATATTCGTATTGGATCTGTACATGAAAACTGTCTAGTAAGCATAAACGTATTTCTTTCAAGGTTTTTATGTAAAAAAATTCTTAATACTCAGAGTAAACTAGGTTTTAAGCTTCTGCAACGAAAAGAAACTAATAGCTGACATCTAACGCCATATCTGTAATTTGTTTCCAACTGAAAGGCATTATTTTCATTCTTATTTCTTTAGAAAAACATAAGAGTTAATAAAGGAATAGAAATCCATTCAACTTATAGTTTCTAGTCACAGTCATCTTGATCTGTCAGATATTACAAAATAATGTAAATACACAACCATGTGACGGTGCATGAATAGCCAATACTAAATTGTCTTTTTCTAAAAGTATTATTCAAATATTGTAAAACATCACATTGTATCTTGAGTAAAACGTCGGATCTATCTTACATCACTATCATTTAACTTGGAAACCCTACTCTAATTTTCTCTTGAATCCTGACTTGCTTCAACAGGGTGTCTTGCTATGAATTAATCTAGTTTCATATTTCTTTAGGGAACAGTAGTTATTCTATATAGCTGTATCTAATACTTGGACAATGTGGCGAAATACTGAATTATTTTAACATAATGCATAAAAGGTCGGTGTTGATTCATCTCTTTCAAAGTGACGATACTTAGAAATAATGGTTTGCTTTTTTATTACATAGATAACGATGCTTCTGGAAAAATATTAATTTCTTTTGATGATGGCATCCTGAAAAAAATTCTAACTCATTGGAAAGAGACTCAACGTGAAAAGATTCGTACATCATCTCTGCATCTGCGAGAAAAAGTGAACGAAATGCGTATAACCATAAGACAGATGCTGAGGAGGGTTTCTTCGTGCAATTATGATGCTACAGAGTATGTCCACAGAATGTATCTGTAGTAGAGATAAATGATTTAATAGCCACATCAGAAAGTGATAAAGATTTGTTACTAAGTTTACATCAAGTCATCAGATTAATAATGTGAACAACAAACAAACTACTATGGGTTGCCATACCACTTCAAAATTATTTGTGGTTATCATTTGTGGTAGAAGATTTAAAAATGGAGGATGTTTTACTGTTTGGAGAAAATTCGTTAACCATTTTGATGATAATGAGAAAAATTCCTATGAAAGACGTCTAGTAAAGAAGTGATCAGAAATTCCCAAGCATTAATGTGAAAAAATGGGCTATACCCGGAAAGAAATGTCAGTATGTAACATAAAGAAAGTGTATGAGTCTGTTAAAATTGTTTCAATAAAAGAATATATTAAATCTTTCATGAAAATTATGAATGTAAAATTTGTATTTTATTTTATATATGTATTATGAATTTGTAAAATTAAAAAGGTAAATGTCTTCTAAATATTTACCACTGTCTATACACCTTTGCTTAATCACTGTAAATTGAGAAGGCTAATGAGAGATAAATTGTTTGGTATCTAAGCCCAAATTATGTTTATAAGTAATATATTTATTTTTGCGACCATTTCCATAGATGATCTTCATTAGCACAATTTGGATAAAATGTGTACTAAATATTTGTTTCCCATGAAGTGCCTTTTTTCGAAGAGTAAGATATACATTAGAGTTTAATTATTAGATTAGTATTTCAACACTAAGATAGTTTTTTTTTGGCTCTATACTTAAATGGTTTAGTTTGGACCTAGCTCTACTTGAAACTCTTCTCAAGTTGAATACCTGTATCAAAAGAGTTAGGACATTGATGTATTGTTAATTTAAGATTTTTAATTATGAAGAAGTTTCAACTTCGGAAACTAATACTACATCAAAATACATCTGTATAAATTTGCTATCATATATATATATATAAATAATTGTGTACTATGCTTGTTTTTAAAGTGCGTTTGTTTACGAAATATTAAAATTATACACAAGTCACTTACATAGTTTGGTTAGAGAATTTTAACATATAAAACTAGATGGGGAATAAAATTTTAATCTCATTAAGAGTAGTGCATTTATGCCGTTCATGCAAGCACACTTGATTAGTCTTTATGAAATTTCCTAAATTATTGTATCTCTCCTTATTGTAAGTTTTTTTATGAAGCCAAATTTCTGATTTTCCTCATTGTTGGTATTATTATTCTATTACTGTTACAAAGCGAACTTCATATGAGTTGAGTAAATCTTAAAAGGTTTATATATATAAGAATGGAAATCAGGTCTTCATGGTCGTTCGAGATGAAATTACTAAAGCTCTTGTAGTGTTAACTACAGCATATCGTGAATATCGATATTGACAATGTACAATAAATTATTGGGAAAGTGATCGATCTTTTCACATAACAACAAAAAACAGTTCAGTCACTTTGTTAGATAAATACCTCACAGCGTAATCGGTTCTTACTCTAGAAATAATGAACTCAAAGACGATTATAGGGGAAAATGGTGTATATAACGTAGTATAGTTAAGTACCGTTCTTCTCTTGTTAATGTTTCTTGCATACACAGGAAAAATAATTATCAACAAATACGTGAATGAAAAATAAAACTATTTAATTTTTACCCAAGACATTGATCAAGTTTAACGTTTAAGTTCATTTACTGTATATGACTTCATATATATAAAAGAGTTCTGGATCTCAACGATGACCATTTTTTTCTAAATATCACGGGCACCTTCTAAGAAGTAATCGTTTTCCTTGGAAGCAGTACAAATGCTTAGAGCTTAGGTATATAAACACTATTTTAAGGTAAATTATGTACAATGTTTAACGAAAAACAGAGTTTAATATAATCAAAAGGTAAAACTGAATTTGTCTTCTCAATTAATCTCAAATTAGTTGACAAAGATCTGTGCGTGTATGTTTCCGCTTATAATTGGCTAACCGCTGAACCGATTTCTACCAAACTAGGCATGTACTCTTACGGCTCACAAGAGCACAACAAGGGTGTCAGGGATCGTTCCTGGCTTCCTACACCACCTCCAGGTGCCCCTATATCTTACATGTATGTTGAACATGTATGTATACTATTATTCTCAAATTTCATACATTTATATATATATACTTGTCTAGGTTAACAATCCCTAATTTTGAAGTGATCGGCTAAAGCAGTGGTTCCCAACTTTTCTAATGCTTCGAACCGAGAACCCAACTTTACGAACTTTGGCAGACCGGATAACATACGATTATTTATTTTAAAATGCCGCCATCCCTACTCCCATTTATTGCAACCATGTTTTATTTTTCAAAGTGGACAAATAGACCTATATGTATATAGGTGTATACTTAACAATTCTAAAAGGGAAAGATAGGCTATATGAAGCACATGTATTATTATTAATATCACAAGAAAATACACAAAATGTTTCTATCTTACGAACTGTCGAATTCAGTGAGAGTCTTGAGCCTATTTACCTCACACAAACATGTCACATTTTGGCTTGATTACAAAAATAAAGACATGCAGTTCCCGTACATCTAACATGCTCTGCAATGTGGTTTTGGTAGCAGCCATTGCTGAGAAACTTGCTTCACAAAGATAAATAGAGGGGAAACGGGAGTAGGGTCTTCAGCACCAGGTTGTTATGTTCGTGATATTCTGTCTTAGCTTTAATCCAGAAAAAAAAAACAGAGAGGATGCGTTGAAAGACATTTTGAGACTTCGTCAATCCTTTTTTTTAAGAGTTGATCTTCTTGTAATGCTGATGGAGAACCTTTCTTGCAGATGTTCAGAAATGGTGATCCATTCCATTCTTTTCCAGTTCTTTGGTCGTTTGCAAACGGAAAGAGTTGCTCGAATGTTTCAGACAGCAAATTTAGGTGTTCTTTTGTCAACTGAGAAACTTCCTGCATGGTTTGTCCCTAAAATTAAGCAAAAGTAGGAAAAATATCTTCCTCTATTCACACGATTTTTCCAGTTTTCAAACTCTGTTTTGAAAGTTGCAATCTTATTTACCAGTTCAAAAACAGATGCCATCCTCCTTTGTAATAAAAGGATGAGTTCATCCAAAAGGGTAAAAATGGCACTCATATAAGCAACTTTGGATAGCCAGTTCTTGTCACTGAAGTGAGTGGAGAGAAATCGTTGCAGCTCTTCTCTTAAATACTCTGTTTAGACCATTACCGCTTGATGACCAATTAGCCTCTGTATGCAAAAGAAGCTCTCTATGATCGACACTCACTTCAGTACACATCGATTCAAACAGACCAGAATTTAGTGCAATGGCTTTTATTCGATTGACAGCACACACACACACATTGCTCAAAATAGCATGAAGCTCGAATGATAATTCTCTACTGGTCAACATTTCACGGTGAATGACACAATGGGTAGGTTCGCACTATGGTGCCACTTCTTTAACTTTAGTTGTAATACCAGAGAGCTTTCCAGTCATGGTGGAAGCTCCATCAGTAGAGATTCCCATACAAAATTTCTAGTCGAACTTGCTTGGTACATACTCATCCAGAACTGTGAATATTTCTGCTCCCGTATTGTTCTTAAGCAGATCGGACATCGAGTAATAACATTGTCATGTGTACGACATCAGTAGTTTCATTAACATGAAATCAAGTTATGTAGATGCTTTGATTCTTTTTAATAGCTGCTTCTCGATGTTTTCAGCAATTTTGTTAATCCTCCTGACAACCTTGTTATCAGAGAGGGGAACTTGGCCTACCGTACGAACAGTTGGTGACAGGTAGAATAAGGTTGCATGGCGCCTTCAGTGAAACACATTTGTAGATGTGTTCGTGAGAAATAATCGTCTTCGGCTTTCAAACTTGCAACTTTTTCGTTCAAAATATTAGAGTTGGATGTTTTTTCTTTAGATGACATGATTAAGAAGTTTGAAAGTTTTCGTTGCTTCATTACTCAAAGTTTCTGCACATATAACGCACGGAGGTTTTGGTTCTTCTGAATTGCCAGGCGGGATGAATCCGTATTTAACATACGATTAGTGATACATGCGAATGAAACTAGATTTTGTATTTTTTCAATTTCACAATAATTTCCGTCGTCCTCGTTTTTCTCTAGCATTCTTAACAAAAAAGAATCCACAGAAAACTGTTTGAAAATTGTGTCAGTGCTAGGCCTACATTTGAACAGGAGCACTTATTTGTACAATATTCCCGTTTCTAAAACCATGATGCAGCAAAACATGTGAACACAGTAGTGCATGTACATGGAAAAAAATTAAAGTTATATATATATATATATATATATTTAAACAACTCAATGCACTCATTATATAGTCCACTATAAATAAAATAACCCATATATCATTTTCGATAAAAAAGAAGCGACATCCAAATATATTATTATTATTAGCTTTTTAGAGTCCACTGTCTGAATTATTATTACTTTTAAAGACGACTGTATTGACAATTCTAATTTTAATTGCAGAATTTTACGTTTTTTTTATTCATTTTCTTTTATTTAGATGTGGAAAATAAAGATACTTGGATGAAAAAAGTATGAGGCAGCAGGCTATTCAGTTGTACACGATAGCCTTATTACGTAACACTTGGTAATTTAGCCGTCTCTCATAATATTCTATCACGGTTTGTCTGCAATAGTGAAGCCCGATCCAGGACCAACAGAAACTCCTTTGATGACCAGTACCGGTCCGTGTATCGGTCATTGGGAACCACCGGGCTAGATAAAAGGCAACTAGTCAACACCACCCATTACCAGCGCTTGGACACTCTTTTCAGACCGACTCGTAGGTTTTGGCCGTGACTCTTATAACAAATGTACGCGATTTTTATTCTTAATTTTACTTATAACGCAAGGCGAACCACGGAACGACAGCTCTACAATACGGCACATTAACCATTGGACCGATCTAGTCCCAATATCGTTTTGAAGATCATGGTGTGTATTGACGGCAACCCAGCTTAAGATATTTTAAGGCAGTTTGAGAAATGCGCAGACACTGTTGGTAAATTCACGAAAGGGCCATATGGTGTTATGCTATGGATAACTGTCGATGTTGGCCATAAGTTCTAGTGAATAGGAATTTTCCAAAATAAATGAAGTCGTCTATGTAACCACATTGTTGAAGGTTATTTTCAACAGAAACAATTAGCGCCAAATGTAAAGTCGTAAAATGCTGTTAAAGTTTTGAGATTGTTTAACGTACATTAAATATATGTTGTGAGATAAGAAAAAAATGACTTCAATCATAATTTGTATACATTTAATTAAGAAAGATCCTTAATTAAAATTGAAGCTTTTAAATGAGCAGTAGATGGAATGATATTAAGAGTAATAAAAGAAAAAATACTTCAGCGCATTTTAGACTCAAAGAACAAAATGGTGACTACTTTTATTAATCAATGGACCCGTAAGATATATATATAACGCTAAATTAATAAATGCACAGGAAGGTTATATAATTCTTATAAATGAGTTATGAAAATTATGATAAGTCTGATCTTCATCACATATGTTACGTGGGCCAAGAACTTTTGAATGTCATCAAATTATTCAGTGAAAGTTCATAACATTGCCCTGCATAGAGAAGCTAGTAACAAATGCCCATCTAAACCCCAAATATATACAAAGTATTGTATATAATTATAGAAATACATGGGTGATACACATATATGAGCCACAAACAATAAACAAATGCAACTAAATGGTCACTTTTTATTATAGCAATACACTATAACAGAGAATATAAAAAAGGCGAATAAGTTTACAGTGCATTAGTATTTTGTATTCGCTCTCAAACAAAGCAGTGCATGATTGTGAAATATTGTCATTTATTACTTCTCATAGCTCCAGCAAAGCTGTTACGTTGTCATTTGACTTTCTCAATTTCCATATAAGCCCATTAAACCGTATTATTATTATTAAGAATGTGTGCCAATCAGGCCACGGTTGTGAGTATTCCATCGACCTATTTTTCCTTCAGGTATTGTTTCCCCACATTTTCTGTATTCTTGGAATTATTTGTTTGTTGGAAGATGGATCCCTGTTCAACATGTTTTGTTTCTGAAGAAAAGACACTATAGTTAATAATTAGCTTCTACCTGTCAGCAGTCAATGTATCATTAATTCTGTGTAGATTGCCAACTCCATTAGATGAGAAACGCCCACAACCGTATTGGTCCCTCAGCATCTTTTGCTGTAGATATTATACATTGGCCATGATATCACTCCCCTCCTTGAACAAGATATTGTTGATTGTTGCCAAACAATGTGTATTGGATTCATCTGAAAAGAGAATCCTCATCCAGCTTTGCTCATCAAATTGATTGAGATTCTGTTGCCCATTTCAAACTTTGGGTTTAGCTATCTCTTTTGGTAGAGGTTTTTAGCAGCTACACATTCTTTGAGGCCACTTCGCACTAATGTGAATCTTACTATTCTGTTTGTTTGAAGTTAAACACAAGGCTACACAACGAGCTATCTGTGCTCTCCCCCCACGGGTATCAAAACCCAGTTTCTAACGTTGTAAGTCCGCAGACATACTATTCTGAAGGTAATATTCATACAGCTAGTTACAGCTAAGCCACTGACAATATCTTTACTGGAATGTAGTTTATCAAGTACAAAGCATACCCTGAATTATATAGCATCGCTTAAGTGAAAAGTTTAAGCTTTCTATCTCGATTGCTTCTATTTTGAATAACAGAAGTTTCAGAAGTTCCATATAGTTCCTACTGAGACATCAATTTTCGCCTCAATGTGTTGCATGAAGTAGCCATCACCAGACAAAACTTTGGTTTCTACACGTTTGTCATGTGACATTTTTGTCCCGGGAAGGCCTTTAATGTATTCATCACTCACATAAGCATTATACTGGTTCAACGCTATCTTATTGGTTGGATGGCATCAATCACAGTATAAATTATCAACATGTAACTGCACTCTAGTGCTTATCATCTTCATATTGTAGGACATAATATCTATGTTTTATACCAAATATATTCATTATATATTTATTATTATTATTCATATTTCATACATTTGTATATTTGTTTAAAAATATCACTCACTAATTGTTATAATACAAAATATAATTTGTGTAGTTCAACTAGATTACGAAAGAAAAGGGTAGATAGCATTGATACCTGAACCTAGAGTAATTTTTTAGCTGATTCTAATGGAATTAAAACTAAAATTAATAAAGAATAACATAAAATTAATAATATTATTTTGTTTGTATATATATCAATCAGTCGAAGTTATTTTTTACGAGTTCAAGAAACGTTAACTTGTATTTTTGTATATATATATATGTGTGTGTGTGTGTGTGTGTAGAGAGAGAGAGGCTTGATTACACTATATGTAAATTGGTTTTGGAGCCTCAGCACGTCCAGTCATGCTTTATCTGAACGACCATTCATCTTCAAAATAGACTTATAGCGCAGTGTTCGTTGCAAAAAGTTTCGTTGTGAGATTGTCGTGTATAAAAAACTCCACTCTTCCCTGCTTGCATTCCATAATCCATCTTCTTTACAAGGACGATGGTTTCCCAGGAAACATTTAAATTGTTCAATTACACATAAATCTAATGGCGCTGCATCCGACCACTTAACTACTTTTCCTTTGTATGAAATAACAAGAATATTGAATACCCGGTTCATTCTACAGCTCTTTGATATATACGATGACTGAATGGAAGGTATGACTGGAAGCCTTATTTTGGTGAGCCCATACCATGTTGGCCCGGTTTCCAGACTGAGTTCCTTATTCATGTTGCACACTATCGCCTGTAGAACGTCTTTTCCCACAGAACCTTATATTCATTGATTTCTATCTTTCACAAGGCGCCACATTTTACTTATCACATCTGAGGATCCACTTGTTGTAGGTCCCTTTCTGGATGGTCCTTGTACCCCAAGTTGTTTTATATTCCTTTGTTTTTAAATATCATTAAATACAAGGGATATTCCGTCCTTGGAAATTTTAAGTCCCCTATCTGAAGGCATTTCTATATGATATCAGTTTGTGAACATTTTCCGTCAGAAAGCGATGTTACAAATCCATCTCAAAAACGAATATTCTTTCCGATAGTATCACATCACCTACGTGAGGCTAAATAATGCAAAGTGTAGTTATATTTCGTTTCACTGCGACTTTTTATGAGCTGTTCTTGTCACGTTACCTGCTCATATTAAATTGTTATAATATAACGTATTCCATCATCTGTATGTATGCTTTAAAAAACCTATTACTTTTATTAATAAACTTGGAGTAAAATCGAAAACGCAAAGCATAAGCTTCTATGGATCATAGCAGACTCGATTAAGTTAATAATTAGGTGATTTTTTTTTATTATGAATGAGCTTACTGCCACGACGAGCTGAATTCAGCTCTGTGTAGTGTTTTGAAAATTAAATTATAAATCACAGCGTTCTCAATAAAGGTAATGTATAGTATATCTCTACTGAATAGATAATTGTTTCATGGGATTTTTTGAAAATAAATGATACATCATTCCTTATTGTTGTTCAGTGTTACATTAACTTTTGTAAACCTCAGTCTTCCTCTTCTGGATTAAAGTTGTCGCAAAAAAGAACCTAGTTGTAATAATGGAAAGTTACTGTATCAAGTTTATAGTAAGGTTGTTTTATAAGCACAAGGTAAAATCAACATCAGAAACTTAGGTAGAAGTAACAATATTTTCAGTACTATAAAGTTATTACAATACTACTGATAAAACCTTATACTAGAGTTCTTCACAGTCAAATAATGAATATTATTAATAACTCCTGGTTTTGCAACTCGAAGATAACGGTAACCAATTCTTAAGCAGGAACACGAATACCACAGAGGGTTAAAGTGACTTTGAATAAGCAAATCAACAAGTCACGTAACAATCATAGCCGATGTAAAGTTGCGGTAGAACAGAATGTATAAGAATTACATTTTGATGTTACTTGGCTTCGCGTAGGTAGTGTGATGGCAGCTGACAATGGAGAGTTTTGTTAGAGAAACTACGCTGCAGGGCTATTATCAAAATGCACGGCCGTAAAATCGTGCATGACCAGACGTGGCAACATTGATGTAACAACGACGAGAAGCGTTCAAAATCGTTTTAATATAACGTAATGAATCACCGTATCACATTGAATAATTCTTACATGGGTGATTACTATTAATAAAAAGTTAATTTGTTAATTGTCTTTCAATTTTTAATGTACACAGTATTAATATATTTGACTAAACGCTATAATTAAGTTCAAATGACAAACGAATCAGTTGTAATTAACTTTGTGACTATGATTAATGTTGAGCACATAAAGTACTACAATTTGTGCTTTTCGTTCTTCTTTTACACCCTTATTTTGTGTGTGTGCCCCCCAGTAGCACAGCGGTATGTCTGCGGATTTACAACCCTAGAATGCGGGTTTCAATACCCGTGGTTGGCAGAGCACAGATAGCCCATTGTGTAGCTTTATGCTTAACTTCATAAACAACAATTTTGTGTGTGTGTGTATCTTGCCTGTTTTCCAGATTTTGAGCTATGCCTGACTAGATTATTATGTGAGACTGATATCTATAATTTCGAGCTCTTCCAATTCTATAAGTACTTGTGAGAGGCTGGAGTCAAAATCGAGCTATTGTTGAACCATTTATTGCGACTTTGATCAATTTTATACGTGAAAAAACAAAGAAGATGTGTGTTTGTAGTGCCCAAGTACCAAAGTTCAGTTGTCTTTATTTTCCTAAATTCTGATTACAATGTGTTTATCTTGTTTTCTATAATGCCTGGTAGGACAGTAGATGTACATCAAATAATTCATCCAGATTACTACGTATTGTTAATTCTGTTTTAAGATTTTTCTGGCTCATTATAAAAATTAACATGAAAGAAATATTTAGCGCTTTTTACGACCTTCTTTTGGAAGTCAGCCATAGCCGTTAGGATTGCTTGACTCTGGTCATAAAGTATTTAAACATATATAAAGTATTTATATACATATATCTACATATTTAAACCGAAATCCATTTATTCCAGTTGTAAAACAGTAGCCGGTACAAATATTTATGAATAAAAAATATGTTTACATGGAAAATGAGAGAAAAAACTGATTTGACTTACCGTTATTATTTGAGCCAATGGCCAGCGCAAACAGCAACAATATAGAAGGTATCCACCCCATGGTTACTCCACAACTGCACGCATTCCACTCCTACTACTGTCTGTTCAGAATGCTGGTGACTCGTGACGAATGCATTCTAAACACCCCGAGTTTAGTTAAGCAGTTTGGAGAGCAGTGCCATCTGTTGACTATAACCACGAGCCTTATAATAATAAGTTATATAAATAAAGCTGTAGCAAAAATGAAAAAAAGAAAGAAGGTAATTCACTTGTTTCATTCAGAAGTTTAATTATGATAATCAAACCCAACATCAAGGGGAAAAATGTTTCAATTAAAATTGTGAAGTATCACTTTAAAGTAGCATTTAACTCCAGGAATCGTTTTAACAATATACTGAACTCATAAACTTACTGCAGCTTTGAGAATTTATTCTTTCCTACTAAAATGTGACATTCTAATAGGTAATTTGTGAAGTATAAAAAATGATAAACGTTTCCAACAAACGATTTTTACAGATGTCTATAGCTTGAAAGAAAAGGCAGCACTCAATGCGAAGTTCATACAAGCGAATTTATTAAAAATTGTTATAAATCTCTACGATTATTTTACAGCTTGGTTCCTAAAAATCTTGAATATCAACACACAGTAGCAATTTTCGTGTCATGATAGTTTAAGCTACACTTGCCTTGACTCAGTTAATCATGTTGAGGCCTCCAGCAGCCTGAACAAAAATACTGAATCTTCATTTCATTCAAGAAAAAATGCAGGAGCAATCCTTTAGAAATTTAATCCTTAGAATCTACCTGAATAGTTATGAAAACCCACTAGTGGTTCAGCGGTATTTCCGCAGGCTTATGACGCTAAATAACTTCTTACCATGCTTTTCGTACATAGAGATTCTTCTAAAATATAGATTACAAATCCATTGTAGTTTTAGCATCAAGTCGGAAAAATTTGTCCGTATAGAATTCCAAGTATATTTTGTTTCTCAAAGAAAGTTTCCAGGATACCTTTAGTGCCATCTATTGACGGATAGCTTTCCCTAAAATCGCTGATATTTGCACAGAAACGTATTTATATAATGATTTATACATAATTTCTGTCATTGATGTTGTTATCTCATGTTACATGAATACTTACTTTTTTACCATTAATCTTTCTTGCGCTTTTTAAATTTGTTTAAAAAATATAGCTTTACCGTCAGTTGTTCATGCTGCCACCAACGTTAATATATAGCTTTACCGTCAGCTGCCACCAACGTTTTTTAGTGAATGAAATATGCAATTTTTAACGATAATATTTCAACTTCGCTCAACGATTGACAACATCACTTGGGAGAGTATTTCTGATTTTAGAAGTGAGGTAAACTAGATCAATAAAAAACAAACATAACAATCATTTCTGCAATGATGTTACATTTCCAAGACTAAGAAAAATTGCCTGAAAAATTATTGGCGGAAAATGAGAAAAAATTACATTAAAAGGCTGAATAAGTATTATTAAGAGCATTACTATTAAACCATTTGAACTCCATTTCCAGTTTCCCTTTATATGAAAAGTGTAAGTATTGACCATAGCATGACGATTATGAAAAGCGAAAATTCATCTAAAATGGTTAGTCTCTTGTAACAAAATATAACACGGAAAACATACAAGATTATTTTGTTTACAGATCCATAAATATGTCGGATAAAATTACATTCTACGTAAGAAAAACTAACGATAGAAAGCAAGGATACAGATAATTCTTATTCACACCAACTATTCTGAAGAAGCATTCATACAATCTGGCCCTATGTTAAAGTCACGTAAGTAAGCCGTAATTTATATATATATATTATATTGTACTATCAAAAATGTCTATTTGTTTTACGTTGCTAACAAGTAGAGTCCCCCCCCCTTTGGTAGTAAAACTAAAGATAATAGTTTCCGTAAAAGATGTATTTGTGTCTTTCATTGTTCACTTAAGTCGGTAAATACTTGTAAATTTGGATATTTCTCCAAACTGAAGGTAAACGTTTTTTTCCTTATGCAGTGTGAATCACATTTCTATTCTCATGTGTAAAATCAACTATGTAAGGCCTGAATCAAATTATGAAAATAGCTATTAGGACGTGCAAATTAATATTTTTTTCTTATAAAAACAATAATGTTTAAAATCTTGATTCTCAATCAACCAGACGAACTTGTACGTTCATGTTGCCAAAATGAGATGTAGACCTTTATTAACGAAGAATCTTTGAAATATGCAAGACCACTGATATAATTATACATTTGGTTGATCTTTACATTATATAATACCAATTATTCATTTTGAAAATATCTACTGCTCTTCATATCTTACAAAATGAGTAATAAGTAAAGAATTTCTCATATTTCATACTTATTTTAAATTTATTAAGTTTCAGAAAAAAATAATAGTTCAAAGTAGTCAGTATAAAAATCTTCTGGAGAGATTGTAGCTCTTGAGATGAGATAAAAAGACTCCCTTTTTTATTTCCAAACGGCTAATACAGCATAACTTCTTAGACATTCTATAATAATGTGTCATTATTAAACAGTTTCTACCAAAACATTATTAAAGTTCGTTGTTATGACGCTAAAAGAACATCAAAATAATGTGAAATGTTTTACTGCTTATTTTGTTGAGTAACATATAATATCTTCGAAGTAAATAATTTCTATTAGAATTTTATGTTTCAGCATATCCTGAAAGTCTTTCAATTCTTTGTTTACCTTCGTTTCCACAGAGTTATCCAGTAATGTTATTGAACGTAATCAAATGATTAAGAATCTTAGACAACTATGTAACCAAGAAAACTAGTTACCTAGTGAGAGACAACTTACTTTAACACACTAAGAAGAGCAAAATAAAGTACATAATTAAAGCAAAGTAATAAAATGGCGTCTTTTTTCTGCCTAATCATTATTTCTATATCGAAAGGTGATTACTCTCTCTTTAAGAAACTATCTGGTCAAATTATACTTTACGAAAAGAAACAAGAATTTAAATAACTCAGGACCTACTGAAACTTTTCACACTTTAACTGTTTTAATGTTGTATAAGAACTTCTTTTGGGTTTAGTATTTATAGTGTGTATCTGACACTTGTTAATAATGAATAGTTTCAAACGTTTTAGGGTAAAGTTCTTAAAAAATATTTTATTGTCGCTAATGTGGGTATTTATAATAATAATTAAAAGCAAATTATTTAACCTAATTTTAGAAAGATAAGATCAGATAGGAAGCTACGTTTACTGTTATTATGCATTATTTCTTTTTTATTTTTTTGTTATTAAGCACAAAGCCTCAGAATGGACTTTGCCCCCAAGAGCATCAAAACTTGATTTTTAGCGTTACAAGCCCTCAGACCTGCCGCTAAGTCACCAATGGGCATTTATACATGAAAACAGTATAATAGAGAACTTTTTCTGCTAAAACAGTACAAAATCAAGACGATACTTTGTTGCAACACAAATATTGCTAACTTTTGTTTTCTTATAGTTTTTTGAAACGCTGGCTTCATACATCACCAAATATAAGTCTTAGAACAAAATACTGCTATGGCGGTTGAAAAATCTTACTGAATTCTGAGGACAATTCTATAAGAAAATATTATAGCCAAAACAAGAATATCAGATAGTTAAATGAAAACTGTTTACCCGAAATATGTTTAATAGCATATCGTTTAAGACAAAACCATTTTCACTAAAGGCATTAGATTAAATAAATATATCTAATTGTGTTGTGCCGTTCTATTTTTCTGTATTTGTTTCAACGTGAAAGATAATATTTCGAAATAAACTTATATGAACTTTGTTTTTTGGATTTTTGTTTTGTTTTATGTCGCAGTATTACTTAAATCTATAGAAATGTGGAATAATATTATTGTGTCGAATCATAAAACATTTACAAGTTAAACAACGAGTTCTGGCCACCACTTTTTATGTTATGTGTCATCATTAATCTAACTATGAAAGTCATAAAACGTAACTGTCGCAAGAAGATATATATATATATATCACCCTAAGTTGCACCGGATTACATCACTATGAAGAATTTAATCACTTTCATATTTTCAGACTATAAGCGCTAAAACACATTACTGAGATAAATTTGTATGATTCATGTAGCAGATCATTTGAGGTACAACTACGTATATTAATGGTACCGTACGTATATTATTTTTTTATTTTATTTTATAATCAACTGTATTTGAATTATTAATTTTCCATCATTGGCTAGCTAACTTATCGTTTTAACATTATTATAGAGTTTCTTAGATTCTTGAATACCCAACACATAATCCGTTTGCGCAACTTAACTGAACATTTCATTAGAAACATATTATTGATAATATTTCTTAAATTATTTGAAACTACGTAACTGCTTTATATAGTATGAATAAAAGTAAAAACGATTTCGAGAGATGTTTTAAGGATCTTAAAGCAACATAGATTCTTTGTATTTTAGTACAGTGGCTCGTATTGTTTTGGTTCATATGCTGTAATAATTGCGAGATGGCTATAAACTTGAGTAAAAAATGCACTAAGCTCAAGAGTACAAGTATTACAGCCTTGGATACCATTGTCATCATGTTTTACCTTGCAACACTTCACCATCATTATCATGGTTCAGAATGAATGAGTTCAGGAAACTTTATCGATACATATGTCGAGACCAGCATTCAGTAAAAGTATAGTGCCGTGAAGCCATTATTGAATTTATGAAGATTTATGATCATGTTTCTCGCTTCATATCTACCTATAATTGAAGTTGTGCAGAAATTTTAGATTATTCTAAACTCTTCGGGAATCTCAGGTGTTTCTGCAATAATTCCTCAAACTTTCAAGACAGCTTTACAAAAAATATCATTACAAAAAACCCTAACGAACAAAAGGCACAGGAAGGCTGTGAAGGAAAAAGAAATAAAAAAAGTAAAGTGTAAAGTCATGCACACACGTAAGTAGAAATCTTAGTATGTAACTGAAATATTAGCATGACATGTGCAATAATCAATATGAGGCCTTAATCCAACGTTTTCGAGATCACTTAATTAATAAGAAATTCAAAGTCAGTAAAATTGCACAATTCCCTACTGGTGACATCAAGACAGACATGCAGTGACATGATCTACGTATCAAATGTCATATCATAGTAATAAAAGAAACTAATATTTGTACATACGTTAAAACTGCAGGCTGATACATGATGCATGTAAAACAAACACTGTAAGAAGGACTGTAACAAACCACAATGCACTAAAGTTCTCTTATTAATTGAACCTAATGCTATTTACTGATGGGAATGTAGGCTATTAGGGTCTTAGAGAAAAAATAAGAATTTTAAACGTGGATGTTATAAAAAAGGGGCAGTTTTTGTTTGATCGAAATTGAAGATAGTTTATGAAGCACGGAAACTAATGTAAGATTCAGTGACGATGTAACGAGCCCAGACTTTTACTGTGATGAAAGGTATTCATTCCAGTGCAAGATGGACTATCTAATACAGGTGACACAAAATCCACAAGAATTCTTGTTTGATTGTAGCCCCCTTTGTGAAGGACTATGATCCGTAATTGGCTCGCAGATGTATTTAGAGGACATACTAAACATACTAAATCATATTTATATTTTACATGTTTTTTCCATAGTTCCTTCTTGTTAGTGAGTTTTATCCATTTTTTCACTTCATCTAAAAACCCGCATTTTACTTATGGATGATGAGTAAATTACGGATGTTGACATTTGCCCCTGTTGATCTACTTTATCTTCCTGTGAATATGCATATATACTGTAGGTTCAGTGTGTCCTACTTTTAAGCACACCTTGTGGTGTTTTTAAGTACACAGTGAGCATACAGCAAAAAAAGCGTTATAGTCATGTGTTGAATAAAGTTTCGAGGAACAGGTTACTTACTGTATTGGACTTTTATGTATAGTACGATACTAGTTTATATAAAAAATGTGTGCCAGTGGGGGTATAATTGGTAAATTACATAACTGGGATGGGTGTATTGTATAATCTAATCATAAGTGAAAGAAATATTAGATTCCAGTTATTGATAGATCTTCCAGATTTTATTCGTACTTTAGGCAAATGAATGTAAATTGAACAACTCCTGTTTTTTTATAGAGTGGAAATGAATCGGGTAAAAGACTTACACAAACCATAGTAGTCAATGTTCTGGATTACAAATGATGTGAATACATTTTCTGGATTACAAGTGATGTGAATACATTTTCTGGATTACAAGTGATGTGAATACATTTTCTGGATTACAAATGATGTGAATACATTAGTTATTAAATTCACTCAACAACCAATACTTTAATTTTATATTCTACAAATACTGGTTTAGACATTCACCAGTTTAACAATTAGTTTATGGTGTCATGTTTTAATACATTCCTGATAATTTCTAATTATTTCAACATACAACTAAGTTTTGACTTGCCAAAATCTTCATAACTTAAGTTTACATTTCATAGTTTGCTAGATCACGAAACAAAGTATAAGGATGTTTATAAAATAACAAAATGTTTTTGATTAGTTATAAATTCCATGAACAATATCCAGATATTGTGTTTTTCTCCAAACTCACTAGAAAATTACCTAATGCATGGTTACTAAGGAATGCTCTCCATTATCATCTGCGTACCCAAACTTTTTTCTTGCTTGAAATTTAATCCGATTTATATTTTATCTCACAATAGCAGCAATCATCAACGTCATCTAGAGCTCAGCAGGTACCACAACTTTTATAACCTTAATTAACCTATCAAGGAGAGCAGTGGCGAATGATTTGCTGTAGTAACGAATCATAAAAGCTGCCTGCATGTGCTTTAACCACTTATCCACCTTGATGCATTGAGTAGATAACAAAAATTAGTAGCTGCATCTTTCATCATAAAGTAGAACAACAACACCTGAAAAAGTATTGATTTAGACTATACTATATAGACGCGTATGTAAACGAGGGTTCGTGTTCCTGTGCACATAGGACTCAATATGTATGTATGTAATCTTCATCTATCCTGAAAAACTTGCTGAAAAGATGTTGTACAAATTTTTTTAAATAACACATATTGTATGGAGGTTTATTTTAACACAGTGAAGTGTATTCAACTAATTTAGCAGCTTTAGATTGTCATGCGAAAAATCATCCGACTTATAAATTACAAATTCATATCATAATGGTATTTACTCTTCGATATAAAACCAGTTAGGCTAGTAACTTGGCTCTCATTAAAGACCATAAATGCAAATAATTAAAAGAGATAAGAGTATTTATAAAAATGTAAACACTTACAAGCTACATGTAATATATTCTTTCAAATTTAATTCATTTTCTGTATATATATATTTGATTCAGGCTACCACTATTGGAAATAACTCAAAACTGTTCAATACTTCTTTGAATAGATAAAACAGAAACTCCCATTACTGATTGTGACTTTATATCAGATGAAACAATACCTCATAATCGTCAATTGTTTCTGTCCATGAAAGGTAAGATTTAGAACATTTGTAAAGTTTCGATTGAAATTGTAAGTTAGGAGATCCAAATGCAATTATAACTTTAATCCTACTGTGTTAGAAACAAAACTGGCTTTGTACAAATATTCGTTTTTAGCTCCGTCGAAGTGTATATTAATTAATAAGTTGAACAGCAGTGCACATACTAGGTCACCGATTATGGACAGTTGGGCCATGGGACGAGCAGTTTGGGCTGCCGTGGGCCTGGATAACTACTACTGCTCTAAACTAACGAGTCATTAACTTTATATTTTAGCTTTCACTCTTGTGCCAAATAAGTAAGTGTTGAGGTGTACAGTTTCGAGAAACAATGTATTAAATTATTATAATTTTACTCTAAAGAAATAAACTACAAAGGTTTAATTGAAGAAAAATCATTGCTGTTCGTGTTACTTTAGCACTTCAGCGGTCTTTCCACCATGAGAAATCAAACCCTGATTTTAGCATTGTAAATATGGAATTTACTGCTGGCACACTGGAGAACAGGAAGTAAAGCGAATACATAAATACTGAATTATTTATGCATATTCTATGAAAATCATAATTAAAAAGAACATTGTGTTAGGTTTAGTTTGGTTGGATCTCTATCATATGTTTACAATTTGTTAATATACGTAAGTGTGTCTAAGATAACTCATTCTTCGTTTGAGTGTTTTCTTTGTTCTAATGATTTTTATTTCTCCTACAACTCCTTTAGCCCACCAATGCCTTTTGGAGCTTTCACAATTCGTGTCTTAAAGGTGAGGTTGTTCTCATACAGGAAATCACAAGGCTAACCACAAATTAAAAATGTTTCTATTCTTGGAGCAACTTCTTTTATTTTAAAAAGCGCTTGGTTGCCCTGTCTCTTGTGAGGATTATACCTTCTGTAGCGGATAACAGAACATTGTAAATTTCTCTCAGCTGATATCGGACTGCCCAAAGAGTGTTAATTTTGCTATTTCATCGCATGTCACTCATTGCTTTACAGTTAACTTATAAACATGTCGTAGCAAATCTAGCCAACGATGAGCTGAAGTAGAACTATAAACGTATGGTATGTCTTATGAAGCAAGTCGAAGATTAATTCTTTTTAGTGAAATACTTAGATGTATAATTTTTGAAGATCACAGCTCTTACATTTCATGTTGGTTTCTTTATCATATACTGGGCTTTGTAAGTCTTTTGGACCAACGTTATTTCTTCAAGTTTATTCAGAATAACTGCGGTTGTATGGGCATTTGTATATCAGCAGCAAAAATCCGAAGATCTGCTATTTAATACTGACCTCATCAACTTCGGTCACAAATGTCTTATTATCTGTGCAAAAAAGAAAGAGCTTATGTGTGGCTTATGTCTATCGTACAACCGAGCATAATTCTAGATATCCTTTCTCTGACATCGCTCATGAGCTTCTTGTGTAGTAGTTTTCTAGATATCCTTTCTCTGACATCGCTCATGAGCTTCTTGTGTAGTAGTTTTTGGATATCCTTTCTTTGACATCGCTCATGAGCTTCTTGTGTGTTAGATTTCTGGATATCCTTTTTCTGACAACGCTCATGAGCTTCTTATGTGGTAGATTTATTGATATCCTTTTTCTGACGACGCTCATGAGCTTCTTGTGTAGTAGTTTTCTAGATATCCTTTCTCTGGCATTGCTCATGAGCTTCTTGTGTGGTAGATTTCTGGATATCCTTTCTTTGACATCGCTCATGAGCTTCTTGATTCGTTCTAATGAAATTCTTTTCAATTTAATATAATGAAGAGTGAACATTTTTGCTTTTCTTTTCCATTAAGAGCACTAAAAAGACGATTTATTTCATAAGCCATGGTTTTCATAAGTTCACTTTTAATCTTTTTAGAGTTATCACTGCTTGAATTGTCACTTATTAAATTAGGTTTTTCGTTTTGCAGACTTTTATAAAAATGCAAACAATTTTATAAGAATATTTTCACCATGTCTGCTTCCTGAAAAGGTCGGGTGTGGCCAAGTGATTATCATGTTCGAACTATGAGTACGAGAATCCGTAGTTTGTGGCCTGTTCTACCTGAAACGCATTACAAGAATGATGGTTAGAGAAGAGTAGCTCCAGATTTGGTCATTGATGACTAGCTGCTTATCTATCAGCTCATAATTATCGAAGTACATGCCCTTTGTATTTAGTTGTGAGCAAAAATTCTGAACCTGTTATCAGTGTGACCTGGAAAACTCACGTAGTCTGTCGAACCCGCACTTCGAGTATACATTACAATGGCTTAGTTTCAAACATATATTTAGAAGCTTTAGTTTAAAATTTTGGAATGTCTATTTAATGCACTTCCCGAGAAGACGACATTTATATTGCGAAGGAGCGAAAGTAAACCTTTCGTATCGTTTCACATTAGCTACCCGCAGCAGATATGCATATCTATGGAAAAATAACATGAGCTGTGACATTATAGGTTTACAGCAACCTTTCAAAATGAACACGTGGCAACAAATTATTTTTATACAATCTCACGCGTCTGCTTACTTTACCTTTACTATAACGCCTGACCTGTTTGGAATAAAACTTAGAATATTTTAATAAAACTAATTACGTTACTTTCATTATAGAAACATTTTAAAACCATAATTTAAGTTAGTTTTAACTCTTAAGTGATTTATTGAGATTACGCCCTTAAATTGATTAAATGATTAATATATTACATAGCTGTCAACAGAGGTCTCTGGCTCAAGAAAAATGTAACCTTAAATGAACTCGTAACGAGATATTCAAACCTCTGTAACTTTTCGCATGATTACAAAAAATGATGTTAACCAACAAAATGTCATGACTTTGCAATATTATTTGGGTGTGACAGAAACATAATCTGAACACACCAGTTAATAGAATAACATGGATAATAACTCATTCTATTTTCTTGAGAGCATTTTGAAAAAAATCTTATATTAATATGCCAGAAGACAAGAAATAAAAAAATACTCAGACCAAAGATTTTCTTAAATTGTTTGTTACAAAAAATGTATACGATACCTTATGTACTAAAATAATACACTATTTAGAAATAAAGTTAATGACTTTCCTTCAAAATACAAATGATCTTAAAACTATAGATAAAAGAATACTCGTATAGCTTCACCAGTTCATAAAAGCACTCTTGAATACTGCACTTGAGTCAAAAAGTGTGTGAAGTATAAATTTAATGTATTAGTAAGTTGCTATATATGTTTAATAAAAAAAAGCAATTTTTTTTTAAAGTAGCGCATAAATGTAAAATAAAAATATTAAATCCACAAACTAGTTTAACTTTGTATTGATCGGCTTGTTTCTGCAACTGAAAGTTTATTATACAAGATTAGGTTATAAAATATTCACTAATAAAATAATGTTCTTTCATATTAAGCTCCAATATAATTCTAAGCTGAAAAATAAGTTGCATATAATATGTTAATGAAATAAATTACTAAATACAGCAAAGAATAATGATTGAATCTTCTCTTCAAAAACTAAAAGAATAAATTAATATGAGTATTATTATCATAATAAAGATAAGCTATTTTGAAATATATTTTTACATTATAGTTATCACTGTTTTTAGAATAGATTTGTTTTTGTCAGAACAAAACCACATTGGGTTATTTTGGGTTTCACTACGGGGAATCGAACCACGGATCTTAGCACTGTAAGCCTGTAAATTTACCGCTGTCCCACATTGATATTTTTGGAAAGAGCTATTGAGTACAAGTTCTGACACTTGAAAATGTTAATTTCCATTATTTTACTAAAATAGTAACACATTAACGATAGCCACTATCCAGTGGTAGAGTATTTTAATGGATAGAGAATATCCGTTTTATTTTTAAACAATGAGTAGTATATTTTGTATTTGGAAAATGTTATCCAGTGTTCATTGAGTTAGTGTACATCTTAATCACAAAAGTTTTCAGTTTATTTTTAAATAAATAATATACATAAGGTTAAAACTTATTTACTTTTATTACCATGTAATCAGACAAGAATAGTAAAGAAAACTCGACTGTGTATTTCAAATATGAGATTAAGATTCACATGCGTAAATGGACCGTTTTTCTGAACTTAAAGCAAAAGATTTTAACTTTAATACACTATTGTTAGTCTATGTTCGATGTTTTGCTATATTTAAGAAATACATTTTCAAGGAAAAAAATCAGTTTAAGAGGTTAAGCATCCGTATCAACGGCCATAACTTCCACACCAAACCCCATTATAGGCTATTGACTTCAGTTCAGTTCTCATTGGGTGATTGCTATGTTCTTACAAGTTTTTTCTTTTTTTTGCAAGTCAATATCTATGATGGCGCCATTCGGATAGTACAAGTTTTCCAGCAGAATTTGTAGGGATTTGCCATTCTACAATAGTTGTACAGTTTTAGTTGCCACAGACACACACACACACACAAAGTACGGAGAAAAAAGAAAAGGCAATTTTATTAATCCCTTCCTTTATAGCGTGCCATCTTCCTTTATATTACGACGATATGTTTCAGTTGTTTTCCGGATGATTGATGATTGTACATCAGTCGGCAACTTCCTTTCGGGTTCCAGAAAGATCGAGTTACGAAAACCAAAATCGATAAGAATCTTAGGCAGATTATTTTTATCTTCGTTCATGTTAAACTACAGATACAGATAAAAGTTGGAAAACTAGTGACTACTGCAAAAATTGGTCCTTATTAGAATAATATATAGGGTAACACGTTTTGTAACTGGTAGATATGAAGATTCTAATTCTCCAACTCAAAACTGAATAAAAATTTTATCAAAACTAATTTGGAAAATACAGTTCATATACAGTTCTTTAAATGTTTGCTTGTCTGAAGAGTTTTCTGGAATGCGGAAAAAGTGCTACAACTCATACTGTTCAAGTAAAATTTTATTTTTGTTGTGACCACGAATTTAAATATTTCTATTATGTTCCTGCTCTAAATGTACAACTAATATTATAATATGTATATACAAGTATTTAGTATATTACTACCATGGTTTCCTAGTAAATGCACCTTCAGATACAGACCAATAGTCTATACCAAGTGGTGCAAACAACTTCTAAATATTAAAGAGGCAGTAGCTTAATTGTTCTTCAACCAGAAGACAATCATAGCTAAAATTAAATTAAATACAAGAAAGAATATTCAATCAAATATTAAAATCAAGGGGTAAGTTTCATAAATGGCATATTCCTAGTTGTATCTATAACAATTGATTACTCTCAAATTCAAAAGTCAAAGAGACGGACAAAATAAATAAATAAATCTTGAAAATTAATATTTGGCAAAATGAGATACACAGTAAAGATTTTGGTCCTCATGGAGCTGATACAGTATCTGCTTTGCAGGAATTACTTGTGAGCAGCATATGGATGACGTTATAAAATATTTCTGTCTCATGTCACAATCATTGCAACGTCAATTCATCTATGACAAAGACTTTGATACACATGCCATCGAATAAGGACCCGAACGTTTTGTAGCATTTAAATCTATGTTTCTTGCTACACAGTCAACATTCTCAACTGTTCCTTGTTCAAGATAATATTTCACAATTCTTGCAGAATGAAACTTGACACTATCCTACATCAGGACAAAATCCATACATACGTGCCGGTCCAATTGCAAGTCAGTATACATCCTAGAACTAAATTCGCTCCCTTTGAACCATAACAATATCTGTACATTTATTGAGAATTAAGTAAACTGAAAATTGGACTTTCGAGAGATATTGAGGGAAGTGAGGGAAGGAGTATCACGGAAGATTACGAGAAGGCTGAGTTATATATTATTTTTCAATTGTCACTAGAAACTATATAAACAATATTTCAGATTCAGAGAAATTGCTACTGGAGAATGTGATAGATGTATTTATTGTTTTCTGACTCTTTGCAAAGTGAGTTGGTGCCAAAAGACTGGACTCCGGTTGGATAGCAGTAAGTCTTCGGACTTACAACACTAAAAATCAGGAGTTCGATTCCCCTAGATGGACACAGTAGATATCAGGATGTGGCTTTGTTCTAACAAACACACACACATACATACATACATACACGCCAGAAGACTAGAAGATGGCTAATATTACACATACTTTTAAGCGAGGTGGTAATCATTGTTCTGGTATTTATTGGAAAATGTATTCTTATTTCTCTGGTGTTAAACGTATTGGAGAGAATGAGTAAAGATACACTGTAAAGCCACTTAACAAAGTTTACAATTCTGTTAGGCAGCCAGAATGATTTCACGCAAAGAAAAAAATTTGTCTCGACCTTCTTCAAGATGTCATATCTTATACAGATGAAGGTACAGGTGTAGCTTTTGTATCCCTAGATTTTTGAAAGGCTCTCAAAAAATGCTGCATGAAAGACTATAAAAGAAAAGTATACTTCTGGGCGAGGATGAGCAAAAGGCTGTAATAAACTGAACTGCGTCAACTGGATGGGCGTTGCAAGTACAGTACCTCAGAGTTCTGTGCTGGCATCCCTACTCTTTTTCACATGCTTTAACGATAATTGATAAGTGAATGGTCAAGGTTTGTTCATGTAATTGAAATGTGGAGTATATTTGGTTATAAGATGATACCGTTGTTTTACAGAGAACATTTTATAATTTGGTATTTGGGCAAATAAATGGCAAACATTTTATTATGCTAAGTTCAAGGCAACGTATATGGATATTATAACTGGAACTATATTTAACATTTTGATGGGAATCATCTTTTGGGGGTTTCGGTCGACCAGGCTCTTAACCTCCTAGCCTTCCAGCTGAAAAGCAGATATGATACTAAATATAAGATAAATGAGGATATCTTCTTGCTTTTCATACAGATCTTTATAAGGACCCATTTGGAATATTCTGTTCAATCTTGGGATTCTTACCTTAGGAAGAATATTGCATCGTTCGAATGGATTCAAAAGAGAGCTACTATGATGGTTTTTGCAATTATGGAGTGGGGGCTGTCATACTATGATAGGTTAAATTCCATAAAGTTATTTTCTTTTGATACAAAGAGTTAGAGGGAATCTGATTGGAGTGATGAAAATTAAAAAGCGACTAGTTAGTATTGTGCATCTTTTTTTCGTGTTATTTGGTAAAAGTGATAGGACAAGGGGCATTGATTCAATATTTGGAAGAGTATGCCATTTGAAAATTACGAAAGTTTAGTTTTCGAACAGGGTGGTAAGCCTTTAGAATAAATTACGTTTAGGCGTGATAGCCACCACAGGATTAGGATAGTTCAAGAAAAGGCATGACTAGATATAGACAAATGTGCGTTTGATGAAATGAATGGGATAAATTGGACAGTCAAGTAAACTCTTGATACCCTTGTTATAATATGCCTCAAAAATCATATTCAATGATATTGTCTTGAAGATATTGGTCACTCCTTAGTCTTTGGAGAAAAATGTGTCAATCAGTATTAGAGATACAAGTTAAATTAGTCGTCTTGACTGTAATGTAAAAGATATAACTTTAAAAATAATAATAATGATCTTAGAACTCTAGAGAATGCCTTGTTTTATTACATTATGTTCGAGTTACAGCTTCTTATGAAATATATATATAAGTGCACAACATAATAAATAATACAAAGGTTTATAGAGCTCTTCAGCTTTGGAATAATCCAGATTTTTAGAAGGAAAACGTAGGATAATAATAGTGGATATTAGCAGAAGTGAAAGTATTATTTCTTTCAAAAATAAAGTCGTCATTAAATTTGGAATAATAGGGTTCCTGACAATTTTTATTGATCTTGAAAACAGTCCAACGAGTTGTTTGTACGAAGTTCGTATTTTTGTTGCTGTTTTGAAATCCATGTTTAATCAATGGACAATGAATTGGCAATTCCTGACGACTCTCATTTGTAGATAGCGGATATCACGTGGCGTAGTTGACTTTCCAAGACCTAATATAATCCTTCTGAAATTTCTTCTACAATTCTGAATACACCAAAAGTTGTTTCACTCGTCTTTATGGTTGTCTAGTTTCCAACGTTCGAACAATTCTGTTAATTTATCCTTTCTTCAAAAATATCTACTACGGCCGTACAACAACCAATCAAGTGTGGCGCACATCCTCAGTATTGACCCCTGGCAGTCGACAACCCTAAAGCCCAAATAACCAACTGGTAGAATTTCAAAGCGGCCTAATGATTCACTGGTAGCGCACATTACCTTGATACTGATGCACACGAGAAAAAGTTCATTCTTCACATGGCTTGAAAAAATTAGAGGGAACATTTCTCACCACCAGCACAAAAGTCACAAAATTATGTTCAAATAAAAATTAAAGCAATCAAGGAAACAAGAGCATGAAATTAATAAAATCAGGTGAGATCATGTGGTCTTATTTTTATGAAATTTAGCATGTACAAAATTACATAGTAAGGGCGTAGCATCATCAGAAAAGGACACATGAAGTTTTCTATAACCATAATGATATTTAAATTGTGATAATATTCAGCGATATTAAAACTTTCTTCTTTTTTCTCATGTAATGTAGAAAACAGACATTAGTTTGAGAATCGACAATTGAACGTTGTTAAGCCAGATTGCTTAACGTTTACCGTGAGTTTCTTTCAACCATATGCAGTTCGTGTTCCTTAATGTTTTTACTTTCTCGTCTGAAGAGTGGTGAAAATCTTACAAGTACTTTTTGACAAAGAAATAACATAATACTCTCTTAGATAAAGACTTCTGCATCACTGACAACTTACGTTTTTTACAACCAAGTTTTGTTTTATTTTGCTACCATTATTCTTTCGAATTTCAACTAACTATTATAAAGTTGTTAAGTGTGAGATCGTTACATTTAAATTCTTATAGTTGAAATGAGTTAATCCTGTATACCTTACTACAATCATTAACAACACTAAGTTAATAACTAAACCAGGCCTGTAAATTTTAAGCATTAATGTTAACTGTTTATGAGAGAGGTAACTTGCACCCCTTCAAGTGGCTCTAAGTTGTAATGTGTCTTTGCCAAGGAAGAATGTTCATACGATGCGAAACAGATTTTCACTAACTTATCTAGAAGAAAATAAGAAAAATTACCGCAAACAAGACATAAGTAAGAAAAAGCAAGAGGAACTCAAATGACAGATAAAACATTACCATAACTTTCATAATCTACCATTTTAGCATTATGGTAGGGTATGAAATAGTGAACTTTATATAGATATCATATACTATCGATAAAAATTAAAGCCGATTAAGACAGATTTAGAGTGTAGATGGTGTAAATCTTTAGTGTCACTAAATATATTTAAACATATTTCGCAATTGGTGGTTTTGGTCCAAACCAATCTCAAAAACAAAGGTAAACTGCCGATGGTACTCTTAAAAATGAAAAATAAATTAGTAACTCTTAAATTATAAAGTGTCTTACTTGTGTTTATTTTATTTCAAAAATCCAAATCATAATATTTACATATGATAGAGAAGTACATAAACTTCAAAACTGAAAGGAAGAGATAGATCATTTATCAACCAATAATATATGATAACCAAAATCTCAGCATGTTCCTTAATGGCAGTACTAGGAATAATTACAACAAAATATATTTCCAGTTTTCTTCTCTGTAATTAAATTATTCAATCAGAACGTTGTATAAAAAGCGCATCCGCCAGAATAACTACGATGGCGGAATTGCCATTAGAATTGCTGATGGTTCATAGAACAAGTTACGCCAGTAAGACGGCATTAGAATTACTGTTGGTTTATAGAACAAGTTACGCCAGTAAGACGGCATTAGAATTGCTGTTGGTTCATAGAACAAGTTACGCCAGTAAGACGGCATTAGAATTGCTGTTGGTCATAGAACAAGTTACGCCAGTAAGACGGCATTAGAATTGCTGTTAGGTTACATAGAACAAG
>NW_013667499.1:119274-124279 GCF_000517525.1 Limulus polyphemus
GTTGGTCATAGAACAGTTACGCCAGTAAGACGGATTAGAATTGCTGTGGTTCATAGAACAAGTTACGCCAGTAAGACGGCATTAGAATTGCTGTTGGTTCATAGAACAAGTTACGCCAGTAAGACGGTATTAGAATTGCTGTTGGTTCATAGAACAAGTTACGCCAGTAAGACGGCATTAGAAAGGTACTCATCCACTACTTTGAAAATAAACTGCATTTTCTAAATATACAATTCGTATTAAGTTAATAATAACTTCTGATCAAAGCAATCTACGCTACTTAGGTCAAAAATAAATATAACTAATTAACTATACTCTTTCTACATTCTTATTTATAAAGAATAAAATGTAAAATGTCGCTCCTCAGGAAATAAAAGTTAAATATATTTAATAATCGTTATTTGAATGTAATTCTTCTGTACATATATATAAAGCAGATTTGTCTGACTGTCTATTGTCATAAGCTCTTGTTGGAAACTGTCTGAATCAGTTTAGATGAAAATAGGCTTAGGTTCACCCCCCTCCTCCAAGATCGAACGTAAATAGATGAGAAATCGTAAGAATTGTTTGACTTTGGCAACCATTTTAATTCTACGTCTTTAGTGCTGAGAATAATAGCTTATTTCAATTTCTTGGAATCAAATGGCTAGAAAATATGATAATTTCTGTAATTAGCTTAAACTTTATAGAGGTTTATTTCTAAAACAAAGTTTGTTTTTTAATTATGCACAAAGCTGCACAAGGGCTATCTGTGCTCTGCCCACCACGGGTATCGAAACCCGGTTTCTAGCTTTGTAACTCCGCAGACATACCGCTGTGCCACTGGGGGGGGGGGCTAAAACAATGATAATTGATTCCGTCTAGTAAGACTCTGTGTATTTCGATAGATACTGAAATACTATTTGAAATCAGCTCATTATGATGATACTGTTGATAGTTGTCCGTTTGATACTCCTACAGTTTGTTTTTAAATAGATTAATAAGGCTAAGTGGATTCCTATCAAATTTATCAAACACTAATTTTTCTAGTTAAAGTATGAATGCATTTTGATAGGCTGAAGTGTAAATACTTGAATTAAACATATATTCCGTAAATATTTATAATTTAGAAGTTACGAGCTTAAAGAGAATATTCTTGTTTGCGAGCTGGTAAGGATGAATTGGATACACAAGTGTTCCGAATTGTTTCAAAAACTAATGATACAAGAAGCAATAAAATGTATGTGTTTCTTTCAGTAGCTGTAGGATTGTAGAGTAAATTGCATTCATAGGAACGTTTTGACACTACAAAATAGTGAGATTGAAGCATGCTTTCATCAAATGTAATACTACATTTCAGATAAAATGCACAAAAAGAATAGAAACAAGATGTTTGAATCGACACAGCAAGGTGTTTACTACATATACTTTAATAGTGGAAAGCTTTCCAAGTTGTTTTTAATGGTTTTATTCAACTTGAATTTAACGTCTTTCTTTGAAAGCTAATATATACATTTAATAACAAAGTACAATGTGTCTTTTGATAATATTTTGGTATTTCGGTCTCCATTATTTAATGTATTTTTTTTATATCCATTCAGACTGTGATATATAGTCTTAGTCAAGAGAGCCGCTAAGTTTCTCTCGCCCTAGCTACCTACAGGAATCATCCAAGTAGGCTGTCACATACACTTTCTGTAATGTGGAGTGTGCTATATAGACATATACAATTATATTTTCCACTATCAGTTCAGAAGAAACATTGAGGTTAGATCTTCCCTTATTTTGCTATGAAAATTATATCAGTCAAGTGATTATGGCGTGTATGCTGAAAAGAATAGTATTATTGTTTAATATGTATCCATATCCATAATGGTATGATTTCTCAGTCTGGAACAATGCTAAACATACAGTTATTATTAGGTTCATCAGAAATCTCACCCATAAATATACTTGTTTGACATTGGCTGTTGGCTTGAGTGTTGAATATTGTTTTACTGTGTTTTATATTGTGTTCAGTCACTGTCTTTGCTTCGAACTCAGTCTAAGTCATAGAATTCAGATTCACTCTAAAAACATGTCCTGTCGAAACCTCCCGTTATTATTCTGATTAATTTTAAAGGTAAATCATCGCATCTAGGAAAAATGATCCTAGTTTACGGGGAATAAAAAACAAAATATCAGCTCTCTATAAACAGTATTATAGGTTGAATGTTATTGTGCAAACTGCAAATATTGTGAAATAAACACTCGAATATATTTTTGAAAGATGATTTTCAAACATCCTACGAGGAAGGTTAACTGCACTTCACCTGTGATGTGAATAAACTTACAGCATCAGATTACGCCAAAATAACTGCTATGTATCAATTCTCTTCTTGTTGTGCGTTTTAAGGCAGAAATACCGTAAAATCGATGATGTTCAGTACCTAATTCTTCCAATAGTGCATCAACATTTGTACAAAAAATACAACGTATCTTGCATGCTACAATTATACAGAGAAAAAATAGAACATATGAACAATATATTTAGAATTTTGCATCAATACAATACAGTCAATGTTTGAAGTTATCAAAACTGTATGAGATTTCCCCCATTAAACTGTCCAAATATACATAATTTTCCAGCATAAATCTATTGTACTGAGTTTATTTCATGGTATTTCATATAGTGCTGATGAAAAAAATATCTCAAAATCTTGAGGCGATAGACAAAATCTGACTACGTATTTTAAATCAGCACCATCAAATTACCTTGAATCACTTGAGTTTTATCCGGCAACAAAAGTTTTTGTTGTCTAGTGTTATTCACCCTGGTAAAATTCATCACAAACAACTCAAATGCATACAGTGTACATCCAGTGCAGTTTTAGATGTAATAACAATTACAAAAAATTATAGAAATATTTTAACCAATCTAAAGAGGAGTATCCTCCTTATTTTCAGTTATTATCACAAAACGTATTATAACAACAACCTAAGATCATACAGGAGATGGACAATGTCTGTGAAATAATTTGTACTTTCGTTTCGAACCATAAACTAACACATTTCGCAACATTTGAATATTATAAATATATCACAGCATGAGAAACAGAAATCGATGGTTTAGTATTTTCATTTTGCAAAAGTACAATTTTCAGACTACCTTTAGATGAGTCGAAAAAAGTTTCCATCCTTGAAGAAAATGAAAAACTTATCAAAGTATGCAGATTTTACATTCTTAAATGCGATTTTCAGCGGATAAATAAAGTAATTAAAGAAAAAGTTGTTAATTTCACAATATTTAAGAGTATTTTGAATAGATCTATCATAACTCAAACTATAGGTGATCAGTAATATGCAACATGATTTTTAGAATCAACATCATCAACTTATTCATAAATAGTTACATGTTTTCTAGTAGCAAATACTTTTTTTGTTGCTGCCTAGTGTAATTCAACGAACAAAACATAGAATATTTATATCAATTGTCCAGATGTATCGAAACACGGCTTTTGAAGCGGGCACTTCTCCACTTTGTTTGTTGTCTTTGACGCAAAGCTACACAATGGGATGTTTGCGTTCTTGTCAGTTTGATGAATCGAAACCCGAATTTTAGCTGTGGAAGTCCGCTTTCTTGCTTCTGACCTACTGGAGAGAGGGAACACCGGTGGCTGAGCGACACGTCTGAGGGATTTTAAGGCTAAAAATCGGGCACAGCAAAGATAGCCATTTGTGTAGCTTTTTGCTGAACATTGAGAGTAAGAACTACTCTGTGGACCTTGAGGGTAGGAGAGATATAAATCAACTATTTCTAGTAGTGAAACAAAAGAAAGTAAAATAACTGGTAGCATTTATTTGCACCCAGAATGCTAGTACAAGTTGAAATTAACAGCTGTAGAGAAATGAGTTTTTGTAGGAATGCATTTTTATAAAGATAGTTCGTGAAAAACAAACTGAAATATCCGTTGTCACATTGATTTCAGTATTATTGCTTTAAATTTCAACGAACGTAGTTAGCATGACAATGAATTTAAAACATAGTGTACTTATTGTAATGGTTTAAAAACACAGCTCTAAAAATATTTTTATATTTTTTGTTTTTGTTTTCGTAAAACTGCGTCTTGGATAATTCTTCACCGTAGATAAAACAAGTTCTAAGTATTTCTTCGACGTGTTGGTCAATACTAGAAAACTTTTGAAGAATACTTATATGTTTTAACTAAATGTTAAGAAATAAATCAAATAACATGTATAGTCTCTTAAAATGTTTGTTAAGCTTAACACATTCTAAAGTGTTGGTATAAAACTTTTATCTAAGGAATTCGTAAAATTAAAACAAATGGAATTAAGATTGGTTTTGTTCTAATGTGAGAATAAAATACCAGTATTCTTATTCAGTGCAAGAAAAGATCGAAACGAACAGATTTTTTTAACTTGATGGCAAATTTAACAATACGTTAATACATGAGTGAATGTAAATGTATAGCTTATTCTGTATTCATTATGCAAAGACCATAAGCATATGCTACGTACTTTGTTTCGTAAGAACTATAGCATTTTTGACGCTGTTTCTGTACATAAAACAGTTATAAAATATTCACTTGTGCGATATTGCTCATATTATTCACTTGTGCGATATTGTTTATATTATTCACTTGTGCGATATTGTTTATATCATACACTTGTGCGATATTGTTTATTTTATTCACTTGTGCGATATTGTTAATATTATTCAATTGTGCGATATTGTTTTTATTATTCACTTGTGTGATATTGTTTTTATTATTCACTTGTGTGACATTGTTTCTGTTCAAAGCAAAATAGCTATAGACTTCAAACACTGCCTTTATCAAGACTGAAACAGCTATTTTATCAAATTTTCGTTAAGTTATATTCTAAGCAATTTGTGATGTACTTTTGATACACATAAAAACCTCTACTTGTAATAGCTGCAGATGTGGTTACCAAATTTATAACACTTTAAGTGTAGGATACTGTATTAAAATTTACTGGAAGGCTTGTTTGTTTGTTTGAATTTATG
>NW_013667499.1:125249-127815 GCF_000517525.1 Limulus polyphemus
TTTTATTCCCTTGTTTAGATAGTTTTAAAAGACAAATTTGCAATCTTATATCGTATATCTTTAACAGCAACCTTTAGGTAAACCTTTTTAAACAAACTTTATTTACTTTCTTGAGACGTGCTCTCTGTATATATTCATACTCAGTCCTTTAAATACAATTTTGAATTATCATTTGATAAACTTATTTCTGAAGAAGATTACGTAAATTGTGGGGTTCATGACAGTTAGAGAAGATATTAACGTAAATTAGAGTGTCTCCTTTATACGTTAGAATTAGAGTTTGGTTTTTCTATAAATTGTTTAAAATTCATAAAAATGTTAGCATAATGTTTCCTTTTTAACTGGTTGTTCATAGATCTTTAACACATATCTAAATTTCCATTTGTTTAGAGTTCTTTAATGCATATCTCGATTTGTATCTGTTCAGATATTTCAATACATATCTAAATTTGTATCCGTTCAGATATTTTAATACACATCTAAATTTGTATCTGTCCAAAGATTTTTAATGCGTATCTTTATTTGCATTTGTTCAGAAATTTTTAATACATATCTAGCTTTGTATCTGTTCAGAAATATTTAATACATATCTAGCTTTGTATCTGTTCAGAAATAAAATAAAAGATTGAAATGATCATTGGACCACCAAAAGTAGAATGAGAAAAGCTCGAGACGTGTGCTCTTTACAAATGAAGCCAAGTTCAAATTGTTCTGCAACAATCAACGACTTGTTTCGGAATGGTGGAGAGAAGTACGGTATCACAGTCAATCAATGTATAACATTTAAAATGAGGGATGGTGGGGGATCAATACAAGTTATAGCTGCATCATGTCAGCCACCAATGTCAGTTATATACACAAAATTGATAGCACCCTCAGTACTGTTAAGTACAGGCAGATATTTATCTATTACCCCATTCCCTCGAGAACACGACTCATCGTCCACCAAAACAATGATCTCTAGCATAGTGCAAGGCCAGCGAAATGATTTCTTAATACTAAAGAACACTCACTTGGTTTGCATTGCACAAAGTCCGAAAACGAACATTTTTGAGACTGAATGGGGTTTATTAAAGACTGTGTTGAGTAAAATATAACATTTGTAACAATATTCCAGGATATACATTAAAAAACTGTGTGGCAACTGAAAACAATATATAATACTCTGAAAATCAAAGGACTCGCTTAAAAAATACTAGTACGTTCTACTACGTATTTGCTTTTTTTTGGATTTTTATGATAATATTTTGTACCATTGATATATTCATCGTATAGTTGATGTCACTAACTATTTTCGACTTTTGTATGTGTCTCGTTCGTGCATTTCTATAACAATTGAAAGTAATGTATGTATATGTGTATGTATTATATTTCTGAAATTCTAGATAAATCGAGTTTTAGATTGGCCAGTGAGCATTAAGTGGTAAACTGATATCAATAATTTAATTCCAAAAAAATATGAAGAATGGCTTATAAAAACTAAAAAACCTCGCTATTATCTGAGAAAAATGTCGTTTTCAATCTTTTGTTTGTCAGTTATTTTGAAACTTTGAATAACAGAATTTTAAAATTGGATACCAAATCGAGATATGTATTAAAGATTTCTGAACAGATACAAATCTAGATATATATTAAAGAGTTACTTCTATTCAGCATAGGGCTTTGAGCATCTACATGCCCATTGAGACCACTAATGTGTATCTTATTGTTCTTAAGATAACATTTACATCCGTATTTACAGCAAGATCGTTGGCAAGATTTGTATTTGACCTTCGTCTCTCGTGTAAAGAACATACCTTGGGATTTTTAATATCACTTTATAATAGTTTCGAGTTCAACCTCACCACTTCTGTTGTTATCGTTTATCCTCTTCTTTGTCTTACAACCACTTTTGAAATGTGCACATAGAGTGTATTTAACCAGTTGAAACTCTGATACTTTTTAATTTTAATTCTGGTAGACTGACTAGATTCATACAACTACTGCTGGGCACAGTATAAATACTTACTTGTAATTTTATATACTTTGTAATGGGGTGGTACTTTTTAATTGGTTGGACGACAACTAATCACTGTGTAAACTATCAACATGTCTATGTACTTCGTTACAGTTCATTTACTCATGATAAACAGGTGCTATTCTCGTAGTATTGCCTTTTTTACTGTTTTTCGTCACCGTTTCCATAATTATTTTAAATACTCTATAAGAACTATTATTTCATTTTACGAAGTAATAATGATTAAAATTCTAGTTCAGAATACAAACGAGATTACAGTAGCTATAGAATACATTAAGAATGCATGACGTTAGAATTACTTGTTGTTTGTTAACAGTAAAGTTAAAAAAATCAGAATTTACTTTCAATGATGAAAGTTATATAACTTACTTGTAGAAAGTTCCATTAAATGAAATAAGCATGTAGGTGTAGATACTAATCTGATTATACTTTAAGATCAACCATCAACATGTTTGATGCCTTTCAGTAGCCCCCAGTGGCACAGCGGTATGTCTGCGGACTGACAACGCTAGAAACCAGGTTTCGATACCCGTGGTGGGCAGAGCACAG
>NW_013667499.1:128333-146605 GCF_000517525.1 Limulus polyphemus
ATATACGATATAAGATTGCAAATTTGTCTTTTAAAACTATCTAAACAAGGGAATAAAGTCCTCTAATTCCTTAAAAACGTAATAAATGAATTAACAAAGACCAAGCAGAGAAATAAATACATCGACAACAAAAGCCTACTTAATTCTACCGTTAAATTTTCTTGGAAGAGATACATGTTTAGTTTAACGTACAAAAGAGAGTATAAAGTTAGTTAATAGTATAAAATTCTAAATTTTATTTAAGTTCTAGAACATATTAATTTTGATACTGTGTAAAAATATTAATATCATAAATTATTAATGGTTAGGGCGCTCGGCCCCGAACATGCTTACCCTTTCAGCCACGTAGACGTTCTAATGTAACAGTCAATCGTAGATGGTAAAGAGTAGCCCAAGAATTGGCGATGGATGCCTTCGGTTGCCTTTCCTGTCGTTGGCAGTTGAGAATCAGTAACGGTGCTATATGGTCTTAGTAGATTTACCATAAACAAACTTATAGGTTCAGTTTATACAAAGCAAAAAATACAAGAAGCTTTTTAAAAAGTTTTAATTAAAACTGCTCAAGTGTTACAACACTAGCTAAACTACGGTATTTTTTAGCATAAAGTAATCTAAAGAGTTTCCGTAACTTATGTTTTATTGGCTAGAACTTTAGTAATTTTATTCATTTTATTTCCCCGTAGCGCAACGCAATCTTAGATTTATATTAATCTATTCGTATGATTGTGCTTCTGAGAACTTCTTCTATGAAAGATTATAACTCAGATTTATTAGATACTTTGATGTTATGTTTAACAGATACACATTCCTATTTTAAGTATGGTTGTACTTAATAGTAGGGATCGACAAGGATTCCAAATAATTCACTCGTCGAAAAACCACCCAAACGGATTCCTAAGCAAAAAAACCAATCATTCAAAATATCGGTTACGATATATTATGTGCATATATACTAATAATACGCTAAAAAGGTCGCTAACATTTCCGGTCTACTACCTAACTACCTGATCACGTCAGCAGGGCTAGCGTCAAGATGGCTCTGAGTATCACTACAAGATTTCTCCAGCTTACTTGACTGGTCCGTGGCTATCCACTTTTGATATTCTAATAACAATCCATATGTATACATATATAAGTATAATATAGAGGTTAAACATATCATGTACGTATTTAAGTATCTTTTCAACCCAATTCAACCCAACGACACGCAACAGTTTCTATAGGAAAAGTATATACTTTATACAGGTACAACATAAAAGATAAACAAACAAGACTATCAAAAATTATTCATTTTAAAAAGAAATAGGAATCCTGCTATAAAAAGTAATGAAATAAGAATTATAACTACAATCACAAATTTATATATTTAATCCCTATTTTGGCAGCTTTATACGCTTATCTGTAGGCCAACGTGTGGCCACTTTAACTTGGTTTAATTGATATATTGAATACACATTCAGTATCAGTCAGAACAGTGGAATTTACATATTGTAAATAGAGTCAAAATAAATAATTCGTTGTTGCATTAGCTTAACTGCGAGGGTATTTTATCAATAAGCTTTACGTTTTCGAACATTAGTAATGTTGTTAACACTGCACTATGTAATCACTCATACCCATGCTACTTATATATTTCAATGTACGTTTCTGAGCCTTTTCTGCAATTAGGGATTACTGTATAATTATAACAAAAATTATTTTTAATCCTAAGATATTTACTAAAGTAACATTTTTCTGAATAATTGCATAAGTGGTGATAATTTCAACAATTTAAATTTTACTCTGCTGACTGGATTGGGCAGTTTTGCTCATTGTAATATGAAAGTTTCTAAGCCTTTTCTGCAATTAGGGATTACTGTATAATTATAACAAAAATTATTTTTAATCCTAAGATATTTACTAAAGTAACTTTTTTGTAATTAATTGCATATGTGGTGATAACTTCAACAATTTAAATTTCACTCTGATGACTGGATTGGGCAGTTTTGCTCATTGTAATATGAAAGTTTCTAAGCTCACGTTAAGAAAGCTGCAGTTTTAGTACTTATTTAATCTCATAAAAGAATTAAATCAAGAATAAAAATGTTTACACTGTGGAATTCCAAAAAAGTTGGAATATGATTTGTTTATATACATACACATCTCTCTCTTCTCTTTCACTGTGAAGACCATTTTTAATTATTCAGATAATTTCTTTATAAAATTTTGTATATTTTGAAATTCCATAAGTTGTAATAAAAGTTTAAGCTTGATGTGAAAAACTTTTATAATTACTTATATATTTACATCGATATAAAAACAACATCAAATTAGACCTAGAAAGTTTGTTTTTAATAATCCTTGTGGTAAATAGTTGACATTTTATTAGTTTGTAACCTGTTCATAATTGACCTAATTTGGTTAAGCTTAAATTATTTAGTAAAATTCCCAAATTAATATTCACTTCATATTGCTATCAACTAAGCTAAGGTACAAGATGAATGGATTACCAAGAGCCATAGGCTTATGTGACAGAAACATACAAATGACTCCTCCAGACAAAGACGCTGGATCCTAAGCCTCGGTTATTGGATCTTACTACCTATATAGTGCATTGGGAAATTAAGTTAATTATCCTATCGAAAGTAATTTAGGACATCACACAAGCTTGTACGGTCTGGTTAAGTAAGCGAATCAGTAAAATTATAGTAAACTTCAACTTTACCAAATTTAATTATCTGGAACGAGATATCGTTATTCGATTAATGCCGAGGTCGCTCTTCGTATCATTATCCCTAACGGTTCAGTGTAGTTGTTAGTGTTTGATATATTTATATATGTTCATTTATAAACACAGCTCACGATTCCAGACAAAATGTATTTAGATTTATCCATTAAAATACTATAAACATAACCTTATACATCAGTATAAAATTACTGCAACTTATAAAAGTGTGTATGAAAATGTTTTCAGTAGTAAAATTCATACATTAATCAATTTGGCTCTATTTTGTTTAACTACATTTCCCAATCTTAGATGGATTAAACAAAATATTATGAGTATATTAGTATTTTTGATTACATTTTCTCCAACTACACAACCATTTATTACGTACTAGCTAAATTTTCTTGACTATTTTGAACATATAATTACATTTGGTTATTTGTTATCCATTTGCGGATTGACAGATGGTTATGCCATCTCTAAGACCAAGTGACTTGGTTAATGAGAAAGTGATCATAAAGAATGACTAAGAGATGAAATAAGCATGACTGCAGTAGGACGATGTCTATTTGGTACAAGGTTATTTTAAAAAAGGAGACGAACACTGTAATTGTCATTTAGATTGACACATGCATGGAGATTTGGTCATCATGAACTGCATCAACTTCAGCCAATTACATCACGTAAAGACTGACATAGGGGTCCTCAGAAGAAAGTTGTTTAATGGGTCTATGAAGTGATAGTTGATGGAGTTCATAAATAATAATATTTTTGAGATAGAAAATATCGCTGAACATATTTCAGCGATTAAAGGTGTTCTAAGACTGGTGGAAAGGAGGACCCGTCATAGAATTCCTTAGCCGGGCTGGAAAGATGAATGTAAAAGGCAGCTGCTCAAGAACCTGAAGATGGGTATAATAGGAAGAAGGAGCAAAATTTCAAATAATCTGTCAATGGGTGAGGCACAGTCAGATGAATACCTTGTCAATATATATCAGAGTTTCTTTTGTGTGTTTGTTGTTATAGTAAAGTTCCATCGAGCTATCTGCAGTGTCCACCAAAGGGAATTAAACCCCTGAGTTTGACGTTGTAAATTCTTAGATTTACCGCTCTCCCACTGGGAGAGAATATACAAAAGAAGAGAGGTTCCAAGCAGACTATATAATATGTGAAACCTTAAGTTAAGTCTGAGCATTCCATGTTAGGTGTTTGTCAAAGCCTACGCTGAAATACTGAACTATATCAGAGAATTGTTGTTCATAGGAACATCAAAAACAGATGAGTTACGAAAGAGTTGAAACTTATGTCGTATTGGACCAAAGAGTATAACTTTAGTTTTAGTGATATTAATACGTAGAAATAAGCGACGGGTACAGGACAAGAAGGATTTTATTGCTGTTTTGAAGACCTTATTTATTGATATCATCGTCGGGCGTGTGGAAACAAAATAAATGTTTCTGTAAATGCATATTTCATTAGTTCTGTCCTTTTCGTCGATAATCTATTGCTCAACTAAACCATTGTAGTGTACGTATTTTAGTACAATACTCATAAACTCTGCTCTTCGTTGTTTGAAAGTTTTGATTTATTGCTAGACATTTTGGCTCTTGTTTCCTCCATGATTTGTTTTCTATTTTAACCCCCAAATCATCGACTTTTTTAAACTTTCTTTACTACTAATGTGGTCCACATTTTCTAGCATATTGAATAATATTTATGTCTTTTCTTGCTCAGTTTAGGGAAATGACCAAAAATATGGGTGAATTTACTCATTTCCCGTGTAAAATATATAAGAAACTGTAGTAAAAATTTGTGTAATCAAGTGCAATGTTGACAATATTTCTTTTTATTAAACGTTTTGTGTGATTTAAATTATTACGGGCCTTATAACCGAAACTGTTTTAATCCTACAAGAAAGTTAGTGCATAAATAGCTTAGAAAATATGTTGAAAAACCAATGGAGCCCACATGGACCCAATCCTTAATTCTGGGGTTAATTTATTTTACTTTAACCGCCTTATACAGTGAACACTACAGCATTATATTTTAGTGGAGTCATGCTGTGATAATATTACATTTTAATGATATAACGCTTTCTTGGCTTGTTTGTTACATCTGTATTCATCTTCTTTTATCTAAAACTGGATTAATCATATGTATATGATAAAAAAATACTTTTTTGCACAATGTTTTAGTAGAAAACAATTCTGGTTTTGTGTACGTTTGATATGAAACGATATGGATAAATATACAATGAAGCATTTGAATAAATAAATATAAAAATCTAAGAATAATTCATGTAAAGTAAGTTTCACACTTTCGGACTCAGGTAACTTTATATGAGACATTTACAATAGCTTTCATATTTGTGTTTTCAAGTGTGAAATTAAAAAAGTTTATAATTGTTGTTTCAATTATTCAATAATGAAGGGTTCTTAATTTAAATGGGGTTTCTTGAACAAAACTAAACACAGATAAAGTTTTAATATTATGCAGATGTTGCAAAAGTCAAAGCTGTTGAGTTCCTTATATTGTGTAAGATAGTTTTTAAAAAGTATGGGCAATTATAGCGCAAAATACTGATGAATCTTAATGTTCAGATTTTTGTTCAGATATGCAACGTATGTGTTTACCAGTATTCTGTTATTTCAAATAAACCTCCCTATCTCTTTGTGTTATACTCTCATTTATTTTCGAGTGTATTACCAAGTTTTGGTTTAATTAAATAGTTTAAATATTTCATAAGTCATAATATTTCTTAAAAGACAATAAATTGAGTTTTTCTCTAGGGAAATGCAAAGGTAAGAGCTGTATATACAAAGCCATTCTTCACAAATGGTGTTCTTTTGATATGTCTTTTTTAAAAAGACAGAGACTTATAAAAATTTTATCCTACCTTCCATTATAAGTATAAAACCTGTTCCCTTGGCTGTGGTTTCGCTATATAGTAGATAGGGACAGTGGGAATCTCGTTAATCCATTCATGCGCGTCACTAACTAGATGATTTCTACTCATTTGATGTTTGAAATTATTTTAGATAACAATTTTTAAAAGCACAATAATAGCGCACTCTATTTAGTAATTGGCACATATCTACTTAATTTGATGTGAATCGTATATTTCATTGCTTCAAAGAAGGAAAAAGTTAACAGCTGTTTTGAACAGCTAATTGAATCCAAGATGTCAAGAGAAAAATGGTTCCTGGGCCTTCAAAAAAGAACGTTTGTGAGATACAACACTGATGTACGAAATATCAAGATATTTTATTCCACCTACTCTTGCTCAAACCGTTTGAACAATATACGACATTAATGAAGGATGGGTGGATATGATAATGTGTTAATGTAGTCCAGATACCCGGAACATAACAGTTTGGAATGCACTACCTTGGAAGAAAAGAGAAAAAGAAGAAGAAATACATCTATATGGGAGGATAACATCCGAAATATGACAGAATTGATGATGGATAAAATCAAGAGAAGAGCATTAACCAGGATGGATAGGATGAAATTGCTTTATATTTTGTTAAGTCCATCAAACACGCTGAATGAAGAAATAGTAGTATCATAGTGTGGACCTGTTTTATTTTGAATCTAGTAGCAGTTAATGGAACAACGAACGTTTTGTCGTACTGCAACATTTTTATGAACGTTGCAATGGCTGACGTGATTGAAATATATGGTTGTGATCATGTTCTTTTGCCAAGAAAGAGCACGTGATACTGCATTCTGAGAGGATTAGTAGTTGGTAGCAAATAGTGAGTTATTGAGCTATATCAGAGCCTCGATAAAAGTGATTTCAATTTCTTTGAGATGTTTTGAAACTCAACCTAAGTGTCAAAATATAAAAACCCAGAATTATCATCACGATTGGAGCTGGAGTACAAGACTACTTCAGTACTTTCTTCCAAACAAATTTGAACCGTTGCAGTCAGCTGTTAGCAACAATGTCCGGCTGTTATTAATGCCAAAGGCAACACGTTCTCTACAGATTGCCTTTCCAAGGTTTCTTGCACCACCATTCTTATATTTCAGTCTTCGAATTATGGAGACAAATAGTAAAGAAATAAATAGATTGCTACTCATTTGATGTTTAAAATTATTTTAGATAACAATTACAGGTATTTTTTTAAATAACACCTAATTTAATGTTATTGCTATTGTAGCTATAATGAGATGGGCGCAGTATTATCGTTCATTGTACTGCTATTCATTAACTTCTGCAATACGAATTGACAAAAATCTTAAATAATAATTTAACAATTGATAATAGTTATCCTTAATTATGAGTGACAAACAATCCACGAAAATCCTCTGTGATCACTCTAGCTTCCGTCATAAGTAATTATACTATTACTATTTTTCACCAATATACACTCTTGACAACAATGTTCTATATTGATTCTATTCTACAGTTCTATATTGATGGTATTGTCTACAAACAGCGAGTAGTTATAGAATAAATGCCCGTCTAGTAACAGAGTTGTTGGTCTACTACGTACAGTTGTTTTAAGCAGTTGTTCGTCAAAACACACATACACACTTGTTTTCTATAAAAGGATGTGCTTTTAGTATAAACTTTTTCGAAACAGAACAACGCCTTGTTCAGACAATTTCTCTGTACTTGACTCGTCAAGTGCCGGAAGTTATAGGGTGTCAAATTGTTCGACTGTCCAGAAATGGTATGGAGAAACGGACATTGCCAGAACAGTAGGGTGTCCTCAGTGTACTGTGTATCCAGAAGCTTAAACGTTATCGGACTACAGAAAACTTGCTCCAGGAAAGTCTACTGGTCGACGATGAAAAACTACTACCTTGTATGACTTTATTTCTATCATAATGGCTGGAGACGGCTTGAATGGGTAATGAAGAAAAACTTTAATAAAAGTTTAACATAACAGCAAATGTACAACGTTTCGACAAGGTTTTGTCATCATCATCATCAAAACCTTGTCGAAACGTTGAACATTTGCTGTTATGTTAGACTTATATTAAAGTTTTTCTTCATTACCCATTCAAGCCGTCTCCAGCCATTCCTCGTCATCGAACTTATTTCGATCAGTTTAACGCGTCAAGATAGAAAGAAGTCTTTCAACACTTTACGACAGGAATTGCATGAACACATTCATTCCAGGGTATCCAGAAGAACAGTAAATAGGAGACTGACAAAACAAGGGGATTTTGCAAGAATGGCTATCTGAAAACCGATTATAAACCAATTTTCACCACTGTCACCGCGTTACTTGGACAAGAAAGCATGCTAACTTACATTTAGTATACTGGAGACATGCCATATTTTCAGAGGATTCCTGTTTCCGACTTCTTAAAGCTGATGATAGATTTGGTGTCCATCGTTTGCCTGGAGAACAGATGAGGGAAAATTGTCTTTCCCACTGGGAACACCAGGACGTGGTGTAGAACATGTTTGAACCGCTATTCATCATGGTGGAACACTGCTCTTTATGTCCTCCAGGGAAACGTCATTGGCGCATTTACATGCACCACATGGAGACGATATTTTTGCCATACACTAGGACAAAGTTTGGCAATAACTTTGTGTTTCAGGATGACAAAGTCGCTGCCCACTGTGCGCGTATTGTACAGGATGATCACGACCAGGAGAACGTTACAAGATTATCATGGCCAACAAAGTTTCCACACTGTAATTCCTTGAGAACTGTTGGGCAGAACTGAGCCGGAAAATTGCTAACCACGACCATAAACCAGCTACTATAGCTGAGTTGCAGCGCCTTCTTGTGACAAGTTGGGGTGAAATCACGATGGATTACATCAATGACCTCATCGACAGCATGCCACTTCGCCTTGCGGAAGTTATTAGAGTACGAGAAGGACCAACCAACTACCGAATGTTTAATATGAACTGATCTAAGGTTACAGACGCTATTTATAATAATTTGATGTTATATTTTGTCATTATATATGTTTTGGTAAGGTTTTGTTGTGTTTGGTGAAATGCTGAATTACACGTCTTTCTATACGTGCCTGATAAAATTGTTTGCTGCTCTAATAAATCGTTCATGATGTCCAAAGAACCTGTCTAATTATAAAAATTACATATGTAGATGTTTAATATAACATTCATTTCTCAGTTTTACAGAGCTAAAAGTATTGCTTTCCATTCTAATAATAATGATTTTATTTGTTACAAAATATGCGAACATTTTGGCCAAGACTGTACTTAAAATAAATACCTTAACCATACTTATTTAATTTTATACATCTCAGATTTATGTTTAGAAATTATATGAAAATTACTTTCACTATAACACAAAATAGGTGGTATAGACGACTGGGTCGTAAAAAAAAATCAATTAAACAAAGGTAGATTTTAAACCAGCAATGCTCCAAGTAAAGACAATAACAACAAAGTATTTCATTAAACTACATGAGTATATTATATGCATGATGAGGGAAAAAATATATAAACTAGACTAACTACGATTTAATATATGAATATACCCTTATTTACTATTTACAAACAGAGAAATAATACATATGCATATTTATAATTCTAACTATTATGCTCATATATTCAAACACATTTTATTGTTGTTCTATAAAAATAATAATAAAGTATATTTCACTATTTTTATTAAGAAAAAATAATCGTGTTACCAAAGGTACTATTTGGCAAGATAAGTTTGCACAATGTAATTTATTCAAGGAAAACTGAAAATTAGTGAAATGGTTGATGGTTCTATAATATTATTTTACTAAAATTGGCGTTTTCAAGAATTGTTTGTGATGTTGAGTTTGGCAGAGTCAGCGTTTTCGACTACAAATTTAGAAGTAATTATTAGGGAGCTGATTGGCCCTGTATTGGAACTTTGTAGTTAGTGAGCTGTGTTCAAATCTTTACGTTATAAGAGTGACAGTCAGTCATTAACATTGGATGGTGGGTGCTGTTTACTAATTACCTTTCCTATGGTCAGTAGTTTAAAATTAAGGACAAGAGCAGATTTGCAATAAATACCATTGAATATAGTACTTTATAGTTCACTCGTAAAATCAACATTTCCTTGTTATGGAATATTCTATCTTGTAAATCAAGAATTAAATAAAATGTCTGTTTTATAAACTTCGCTCAAATTTAACGTGTCGTGGGATTAACATTTCAGCTTCATTTACTTCTTCGCATTTTACGAAATGTTGACTCGATAAAGTAGGTAAACGCATGATTATTGACTTCATGGCTGATACACCTCCTTGTGTTAGATGTGAAACTTAGTAAAGAATGTCGCAGTTTTCTGGTAATGAGACGAATATCAAAACCTTCGCTATATAATAAGCCATATTCATACTCTCGAAAGTATGTGAACATATTTGAATATAAATTCCAGCGCCACAACTTTTTTCTAAATTAGCATAAATAATAAAACTCGCTCAAAAATTAAAAATATCTCAGTAATCAATTTTTAATACGACAACAATGCTTGAAACCAAATATATAAAATCTGCCAATAAGATAATGAATACAAGGAAACAGCTGAAGCCTGAATCCCAGTTCTATGGTATAGATTTATTACCTCTTCTTTCAGTTAATTCATTCTGTTTCACTAATCCACGAGGTTCTAATTTTCTGCTGAGTAGGAGTAACCTCGTGGAAAGATCAATACTCACTTAAAACCCAGTTCCCAGCTAAAGATTCGGAGAGTAATAGATTTCTCTGATACAGGATTTGTGGAACATAATTGAACTTTTTTTGTGAGCAGTAAAATTAAAATAAAGCATTAATCTCACAAAAAACTAATACGTACATCGTACTTACGTCGTTAATTGTATAAAGAAATGTACAATTATCCTCTAACTTCTAAGAATGATTTAACACTGACCAAGTATATAAATGTAAAGACTTCACATGCTTATTCAGTTATATGAAGTACATTTTAGAAATTACAGAATTACCCATCATTATGGATATGCGTAAGATCTTAATGAATTTTTTCTCCATTGATAAATTCATCATTTATTTCTAATCATTCTTAGTTACACTTTGTTGATTTCTCCTAAAGCCGATGTCGACTGCTATACACAAAATGTATGTAAGATTACATACTGCTTAATGCTAGGACTGTTTTATTTTATGGACGAATAAGAGGTAAATGTTTCTTTGGTGACAGGATATCGTCAATAGCTAAGTTTAAGATTTAAGAATTTGCTTGGTTAATTTGATATGTAGGAACGTAGAAGGCTAAAATGATTTAAGCCAAAAATTCTTAGTAGATAAGTAAAGTTAAGTACAGTACGTTTCAAAAGGATTACGAAACCACAGTTTCAAAAGCATCAAGATAAGTACAAAATAGAACTTATACTTTAGTGCAAAGAACACAGCTGAAAATAATTAGGGGATAGTTAAATTTTTCCATATTTCATCAATGAGAAGGTACAACAAATATTATTATATACTGTCAGTAACACGTCTAAGTTAACTTTAATGTAAAATAAATGCCAGATGCCCGTCAGTGGTATATAAAAGTAAGGGAACCATTATGTGTTTTCAGTTAGGAATTTGAACAATAAAATAATGTTTAAGAAAAGTTTCATAGTGAAGCATGCTAGGATCCCAACAAAGGCTTTTCCGAGATTCCATAACGTTGAGGACAATAGTTCTCTAGGAACTGGTGAACACACATAAATCGTTACAGAGTAATTTCAATACCTATAAACTGTGGTTAGCAGAATGTGCTCTCACTTTCAGACCATCAAAACACAACCATATTATTCAATAATATAAAAGATAACCACTACTTGACAATAGGAGGTTGAAGAAACTGGCTGTCTTTAGTCTCCCATCTGTATCAACAATGTAGAGCAACGACTGGAAGAAAATTTGACATACAAATATAAAAAATTGGTTTTTTAAGGACTAGTCTTTATGCCAGACGACAAACAAGCTGATGGCGAATGCCTTACTTAAGTATAGTTTACGCTTCATGTAGTAGAGATGGCTGATATGGGTATTAACATTTTTATTTAAAAAACACAAAACAAGTAACAACGTTTCGAGTTCCTTAGGTCTTCAACTTTAATCTCTAATTTTGTGAAAGTAAAATTAACTCGAAATTTTAAGAAGTTTACCAGTACTATCCATAACTTACAGAAAAACTACTAAAGGCTACATTAAACTCTAAATAAAAAGAACTGAATAACCTGCAAAAACAAAAACAAAAAATTTAGACCGTGAGTTAGTCTGCTGCATTAAACCAGAAATTATGGACTCATACAACGTAACATCAACCAGATCAGCAACAAGGAAGACAAAAAAAAAAAGACCCGCCATAACAAAAACTTAACCAACTAAGATGCCAACATCAGAAAGGATGTCAATACGACAACCAACCAACCTTATAATAAACAGACTTGGTCGACAGCTAAATATCGAAGAAATAGATCTTCTGAACAAATGACTCAATTTTGCTGTCACTCCCAAAAATATTCCATGCATTGAAATGAAAGCATGCCTTGAAGATCTGGTTAAAAGAGTAGAGATTAATTCCACAAAGACCGAGAATACAACAAAAAGTACGGAAAACAACCATCAAAAAGAAGACAACACAGATACCATGTCTAATGATAATAAATAAATCGTCTTTACAGGTAAAACAGAAAAATTCCATTTCTCCGAAATACTCAAATATGGTATTTTAAACAACTTTTCAGAGAATTCTCAAACAAAACCACCAAAATAGTTTCTCAAAAGAGAAAGTTAAAAGTAACCAATGAAACAGAGATATTCAATGAATTGATAATCCTGAAACAAAACAATAACATCAAAATATTAAAAGCAGATAAGACAATGCCATCGTAATCTTGAATACCGATGAGTACAATCAAACAATGAATGCTATCATATCAGATACAAATATATTTAAGCCAAACTTCACAAATCCGACAAAAACACGTGAAAATTAACTAAACTAAACTAAACACAATTTCTGAGCATCTTTACTCCTACTTATGTAAGACCGACTCCTGTACACCACAGCTGTATGAAACTCCCAAACCATATGAACTTCATTGTTAACTAAGACCCATAATGTCGATCTATGAATCATTTACCTATAACCTAGGTAAATACATCGCGTGGGCATTGTCTACATATATAACATCAGCACACTTCTTTTTTCAAAGACGCCTTCGACTTTAGAACTGTACTAGAGTAACTATACCATAAAGCCTTAATGGTTAGCTTTGACATAGTCTCTCTCTTCACTAAAATTCCAAACCACAGAAGCCAGTGAAATAGCATTAGAACTATACATCAAAGACCTCAACTCACTCATACACATCCCCAACAACGAACTAGCAACTCTTTTAGAATTTGCTATCTCTAAAACTAACTTTATGTTCAACAACCAAAACTACATTCAGATAAATGGTTTAAGTATGGGCAATCCGGTGTCACAGATCCTAGCCGACATTTTTATGGTACAGATTGAACCTCAAGCCACCAGTTTAAAATCAAACCCACCAATATATTGGTGCAGATATGTAGACGACACATCTGCCGGATTCACATCTATAGGACACCCAAACACATTTTTTTCAAACACATTAACTCCACACACCCAAATACTAAGTTCACCAGTAAGTACGAAAAAGATCAACAACTATCATTTCTAAACTTCAATATGACAAGAAGATATCCCCCGAAAAATCACTGATACTGGACTGTATATTCTCTGGAACTCGACACATGAAACAAAACAAAATCTCAGCATACTAGAAAACCTAATAAACACAGCTACAAACCTTTGCTCACTTGACAAACTCAACGAAGAAGTCAGTCAACTAAAACGAGACTTTATCCTATAAAAACCGTCTAAAGAATTATTCACGGAAGCCACAACCAACAACACAATAGACAACAAAACAACTAACAACAAAACACTACACTGCTGCATACTTTACATTCCAGATATCAGCGACAAAATAACTAACGTTTAGAAAAAAACTCATAATCAAACATAACATTCCAGTAAACACTAAATTCATTCAAAAACCAGGTCCAAAATTCAAATCTAAACTATGTAAAAACTACTTTGACAAGCATAATACTAACGTCTTATATAAAATACAATGCAACAACTTCTATGATTTCTATATCGGAGAAACAAGCCGAAAAATGGAAACCAGATTCAATGAACACAAAAAATCACCTTTCCATGTTTTGAACATTGTATCACAAATAACCACAGTATAACCATAGAAAACACTAACATATTAAGCAAATAAATCAAAGTAAACAAACGAAAAATCACTTCTAATACAAGAACCGACATTAGACCAATAAACACTTTTATATTTATATAATTATTCCTTAATGTCAACTACCATATAATAGATTAAATATTTATAACGCCCCTACAATCTTACACCTATCATTACTGTAGTCTCCTCAACTCGTGATCAGTAACGGCCACTCTTTGATATCTCATTCTTAACATGATGATGATGCCCTTGTTACTTGTTTTGTGTATCTAAATAAAAATACCTTCCTTCGTCATCACGAAATCACGCTTCATATTGCAGTCCTGTTGCAAGTGTCCCCTTTGAAATGGTGTTCGAGTTCAGATCCAAGTCCAAGTTCACAGAAGAAAAACATGTATAGTGTGATAGTAGCATATTATACATACCATACGATAAGGGACGCATTGTTAAAATCATTAGCGTTGACATATGCTGGTGGAATTGGTCATTTGATCACAGTGGGGTTGCTTTTTATCATCCATCAGAATAAAGTTCTGACGAATTGCACGAGTATATGGCAATATGCACACATCAACGTACTAACCTGTTTAGTAACTTTTGTATTTTGCTAAAACATATTCCCAGATTTCTGTTGAGGGAAGATTTTCCTGACACCATTTAATCTAGAGGAATAATAGGAAACAAAAGATGAAATCAAGCCTTATATTATATTTTTCCTCATCTGTTTAGTAGCTTCTCGCTATCGGAACAAATGAGCTGGCCATTACAGTCACCGGGCGTGAAATCTTTGGAACACGTATTAAATGATCTAAGAAGACAAATTGGCAACATGGGATTCATCTCCAACTAGAAGCCATTGTGATGACGAGTGGGTCATATTACTGAAGCAGCTTATTGATTCACTGATTTTGAGCTTGTCAGATCGATTTGCAACTTTCATTTGAGTCAGTAATGGTCATATACTTTATTAAAAAAAAACGTTCTCTTATTGTTTATATGGTATAAAGGTCTATAGAACTATATAAACATTTCTGAATACGGGCTACAATAGTAAAGTTTTGTATATCAAATCACGTGACTGATCAACTGACACTTGTTGTGCATAAAACAAATTCTGAGATACCTTTCATATTTACATATGTTATTTCCCACCTCCATTTCTGATGGAGTTTCGGTTGTGACACTTCCACTACCCTGGAAACACTGTGATGAGCCGCAGATGCTACATATTTTATCTGAAACTAATTATTTTCTAAATAAAACTACAAAATTTCTGCTTCACGTTCGCCTAGAATCGCCATCATTTTCCAATCTCCTGCATGAAAGATATTTGTTAATCTTTATAGTCAGCTTCAACGATGACCTGCAGTATATATAAAATTCACAATCAAGCAGTGTGGGCTATAATTCGACACCGTGATTGCCGATCCGATACTCGAAACTGAGCTTGATGCAATATTTTAAATTAATTATTCTATGAATGTGTGTAATATAATTTAATATTATGTATTTTATTATTTTTTACTCCATCAACTTCATACATAATATAGCGGTTGGCTCCCTAAAGACACAGATTTTATAGTGTGCACAGCAATAAGTATCTACGTGTTACAGTCATCTAATGTTCGTGTATTATTAGCTGGTAATTCCTGTTTCACCCTGCATGTAAACTTCTTTAAGAAATACTCTATATTTGTAAGAAAACTAACTCCAAGGAGTAATGATGACATCGTTTACACTAAATTTATGATTTTTTTAGCTTATGAAAAATATAGAAATAACCTACGCAATGCGCAATGATCCGTTTAGTAACATTGTCCAGGTTTGATTGTAACACTCATGCCCGTTTTTGCTGTAGGCTGACGGAACAATAACAATAACAAAGAAGACCAAATGGGCGTCACCATGGTTCATGATATAAGAATGTTTGGAAGGCCTTACCATGGTTCATGATATAAGAACGTTTGGAAGGCCTTATATATATATATATCGATCGTATCTCAAATTTGACATGCAAAATATTTCTCCATCAACGTTTTTTTCTTGCTGCTACTTTTCCCCAGATTTCTGTTAAGGGACGGTTTTCTTGAAATTATTCAATCTAGAAAAATAGTAGGAAACAAAAGACAAATCAAGCTTTATAATACATTTTTTTCATCATCGAAAAATTAAAAAGCAAATGCCGTTAAATCTTGCAAACAATGGTGTTTTGTTAATGATATTTAAAAAAGTAATTTGCTACTGGTCTTCTAATTCCTTGCAGTATAATAAGGTACTTAAATATATCAGAAGTACATTAAAAATAGTATAGTTTACGCGTCTTTAAATACGGCTAGAGCTTTCTCAGGATTACTGTGAATAATTAACGTTATACCTAACCAGATTAACTAGGAATTTTTTGAAACAAGATCTTAAAATACGTCTAATTTCTATCGAAATTATTGAATAAGGCATAGCCGAAAAATATCAGTAAAAATATTTAATGCAGACGCTTGTAAAAAAATAAATTATATTTGTCTGTCTAAAGCATAGAATGATTAATAGTGACCGTGTGTTGCAACTTAGACTTGTTTATTGAGGTTAACAGAAAGATTTAGTAACTATAAAAATATTTCGGTGTTTAAATAGAGGTATTTCGAATTACCATAACAATTGTATATTATTTAACGTTTTATAAATGTATAATCAGTTAAAAACACAGGAACAGACTAATAAAGAAAGTTTTCACTTAAAATGTAAATTATTAAGTACATGTTTTCCTCTTTTTTAGGAAACTTGCATAAATCATTCAGGGCAACATCAACCTTTTTTAAACATAATAAAGCCAGCTCTTTTGACAAGAATATTTCAACAAATTCCTTCTCCTTACACAGTATTATCTATATCTGATATCTAAAATGTTCCCTGAAGATCCCATTTTAAAAAAGTGATACTCGCATTCCACTTTTATTGTGTCAGGATATATATATTTTTATAAAAGGAAAGCTCAAATAACAACCGCTTCGCCATGTTAAAAGAATAAAAAAGATCGAAAGACAATAATAGGTAGATGTGGCTCACATAGAAACATGAAATAGTCTTATTACTTTTCTATCATGACATTACATTCTTTTCTTCTGACACTTGTATAGGTTCCCAACATGCAACGCTGCCCGCATTCAGGAGATTCAATATCGGTTGAATTAATTCAATAACACGTCTTCTTTACAGGTCTTAGAGTTTTCTATTGTATAAAATGTTACTTATGTAAGAATATCTTTGCTGAACATAATATAACATATTGTTTATGTTTTCCCACTAACCTAGACTAGAAACAACTAGAAACTTTAATAAAACCATAACTAGAACTTTGCACATACAGTTTCCGACATGCAACAAGGAAGACAATTATGGAAACTGTTATTATAATAAGCAAAATATCAGTATAATAAATTTTATGGTGCATTTTTGTAAGCTGTATATTCTAACAAATTTCATTACCTAGTTGTTCAGCGGGATTCATGTAATTGTATTACTATAACATTAATTTGCATTTTCTTTACATAGACGTGTAACGAAATTTTTATTATATATTTATTTTAATATCGACGTTTGTTTAGATTAAATTTATATTTAGAAACATACATAGCTTATACTGTTAACTATGTATTGCGAAATCTCGCCTATTCTCCAAAGTTGTAGAAGATTCTCGAGAGTAAGAATCAACAATATATATGTGTACGTAAACGCTTAAATGTAGCTTTATATTGTTACATGATTTGAATTTACTAGAAACTCTCCACACGCCTATAAATATAACCAACGCGACGCGCCAAAAAAGGAGTATCTATTATTAGTTTGCCATAAGCAGTGTGCTATAAACTTCGGAAACTATAACTGTGATTATTATAATGCTTATTAATCGGAAAACTTAAGATATTTGACCAGGAGCATTTACAAAGTTCGAATATTACAAATCATTTAACTTCAGTGGATTCTCATCGGACATTAGTACTTTCACGAAAACATTATATAACTTCATCGTGGAAAACTCGGCGTGTGTGGCTGGTGAATAACGAAGGACAAAGCTAGCTAGCTCCTCGTTAAGCGAACATACTTACATCAACTCGTAATTAACTCGCTCATCGCGAACCCTCGATAAGATATCGAAAAAGTTCCAGACTATAAAGAAGACTTTATACTGCTTGTAAGTTTGTAAAATTTTTGTACATAAATCATTGTGTGTAATAGATATTTGTAATAACTGTTATTGTAAATTGTATTGTTGTGTGTATATTAAAACGTATTTGTGTTAAAACAAAGAAAACTGTGTGTACCAGTCTTGTTGGCAAATATC
>NW_013667499.1:146752-150454 GCF_000517525.1 Limulus polyphemus
AAATTATCAGTTTAACTCAATTTCAGACCATTTGAAATTCTAATATGTAATAGACAGCATATGCAGAAGTTATTAATTGTGATAATGCACACTAATTAAAATCTATGTCTTATGACAAATAGTCAATGAACGAGTCAATTGCAATTTTTTCGTAATTTCCACGAAAAATAAATAATAATGATTGCTCAAACGTAGATGGTTATTTACACGATGTTTATGGTACTATAGTTATATTAAGATAAGAATATAATAATACAATTCGACATAACTTTCTAATGTTTAGGGAATTCATTTTATTACAGTTGGATTACTGTTGATTTGCAAATATTTAAGCCGTGCGTAGCATCATGCAAGAATGCGTTTTTTCTTTACAATGCGTACTTTAAGAAAAGAAAACTTGTAGACTAGTAGGTATTGAAAGGATGATACGATATTCACTTGCATCGTTCGTTAAATTACAGTAGCTATTATTTTAATACTACATCAGAGTATGAATCTGTTGTTTTTTTTTCATGTATAGTTTTCACGTAAAAAGACACTTTGTTCAAGATATGGACTTACATACGAATTTTACGGTGAATATTACAACCGTCAAAAGTCACATTTCAATCTAAAATATTTTTCAAATGGAAATTGAGCATAATGAAATGCACCTTTATACATAACAGAAATTAATGTCTTCACTTTACATGGTGGTTATCTCTCATGTATAGAATAATCAAAATCACTTAAGTTGTTTCTCAGGTCCAAAATAAGTTTTCTAATAGTAAGCATTTAACAGACAACGTTTATACAGACATACGTCAGGTGTATTTTTGCGTATCATATTTTCTTTAATATTTGAATAAACTTATTTTAAGATGGTAATTGATACAATAAGAATATTGTATTTTCAAGCTCAGGCGGCTTTCCCTGATTCTTATAAATATCCGTAAGAGATGTTTCTATAAAATCAGGCCTATTAGAAGAATAGTAATGTCAGTGGTGCCTATTACTCGTGCACTTCTTTTCATACATCTGAGATTTAGGGTTTATATCCCCAATAAGCACAGACTTCTTAACGCCCTGATTTATTTTAAAACAAAAATATTTCCTTTAAAGATGTCACATTGCACTGGCTTTCCATTTATGATATCAACATTTATCTTTATCAACAGATTCATTGACGGGAATCAAAGTTTAATGATGAACAGTAGAAAGACGGCAGCAACAACGAACATTTAACATGTTTGTGTACAGTAATAAACATTTAATTATAGAACGTTTCGGAATATACATATTCCATCTTCAGCCAGCTATACAGAACATGGTAAATTATTAGGTACAAAAATTTTATAAAGTTTAAACATTTCAAAATAAGTAATCAAAATATAGAATAAAAGAATGAATTAAATTAAAAAACAACCAAATAAATAAGTAAAAATATGACAATGTAACAACTGTAACAATATTATTCAAGCATTCAGAACAGACTTAATTGTAGTAAAGCTGTGTTGTTATTTAAAGTTGGGAGTTCATTTATAACAGATAAACTTTCTTTCATTAAAAATTCGGTATTGGATGATCCAGATGAGATGACTTTGAAATTTGTAATCAAGATGGAGTAGTGATTGTTTTCACTATGTTTGCGAATTGTGGAGTCTGGTGGATTTGATAGTTATTTACAATTCTGCTTGATACTCCCATATTTTCACAGGCTCGCAGGTGTAATTGACATATAGCTTTGCCAATGTAAGAGGAATTACAGACACCACATGTGTATTTATATACGATCCTGGAGCGCATAGCGGTAGGTAATAGGTCTTTAAATCTAAATAGATTTTGTATTTTGAAAGGTGATTTAAATATCATTTGTAATTGAACTTGTGGATAAAACATTTTGATTATTCTTAAAATTTGTGACTTTTCTATGAAACTTTGCTTATCTAAAAAAGGAACGATCAGTCTTAATGGGTATTTATCAAGAGTGTATGGTTTCTTTGGGGGTTCAAATTTATGATAAAGGAACTTGCGTGTTAGGGCTTGAATAAAATGCAAGGGATACCCGTTGTTTATTAAAATGCTCTGTAAGGTGGTGATTTCGGTATGAAGAGAGATGTAGTTAGAACAGATGTTATATGCTCTACTGAGAAGACTGAATATAAGGTTATACGTTTAAAGGAATTCGGAATAAAACTGTCTGATTGAGTATGTAGGCCTGTATATGTTCTTTTTTTTCGTTTTTTTTACGATAAACAGATGTTGTGAAATGGTTATCTGATCTGCTGATTTCGATATCAAGAAAAGGCAATTTGCCATTTTATTCTTTAATCCATTTTCACTATCGTAATGGTATTTCCAATTTAAGTAATCCAAGAATTTTTGATATGAGTAGAGTTTCGGAAGAGTAAAAACGTATCACCGACATACCTTCTATATAGAGCCGCTTTGTATTCAGTGGGACAGGTGTCTAACCAAGAACGCTCATAGTATCAAAAGAATATGTTAGCCAGAGTCGGCCCTAAAGGTGATCCCATTTCCACGCCATCTAGTTGGTCATATAGCTGACCGTTGAAGGCAAAGTCATCGTCCTTGTAGGCAAGTTTTAGTAATTCTTCGAACTGTTGACGATTAAAGCCTGTGTATATTTATTTTTTATTGCGGACAAGTTTCTTTAAGATTAATTGTATTGTTTCCTCGAGTTGAGTGTTTGTGAATAAAGATTCCATGTCAAAACTAGCAAGTAAATATTAATTAGCATTATTAATTTTTGAAATTTATTGTGCAAAGAAAAAGAATCTTTAACTGTAAACTCGTTGGAAACGAGAGAATTTAAAATAGGAATGAAGAATTTAACCAATTTATAAGCAATGGAACAGATGCTGGATAAAATAGGTCTTAAGGGAAGTTATCTTTGTGAAATTTAGTTAACCCATACATGAGACTTGGGTAGGACCTTGAGGGGTAAATATTATTCAAGAAGATTTTCTGAAATGTAATTGCAATGTTTGTAATTTCTAAAGGTTAGTTGTATTTTTTCTTCACGCTTTATGATGAGCTTTAACCAATCAAAATTTAAGAGTTGTTTCTATAAAAATGTGCTGTACATTGTTTCTCAGATTCAAAATAAGTTTTGTAATAATAAGCATTAAACAAACAAAGTTGATACACACACGCGTCAGTTTTATTTGCATGTATCTTTTTTTTTTTAATATATTCGTTGTGAGTAATAGTGGAAGAAGATTTATGGGAGTGTAGTTGCAATATGAAAACAAAGCAGCGTTTTTATAAAGTCCTCTAGATTCTGGGGCCATTTCTGTTAAAGTAGATTGAGATTAAAAAAATTATAAGTGCTCTCAAAGGGGAACAGATAATCAAATAATTTAAGTTTAGGGGGGAGGTAAGCAAAACTTTAGGTCCTTAGCTAGTGCACTTTTACAAGGTTCATTGAGTACAATATCACTGAAGTTAAAAATTACCTTGTTAGGATTAATAGTGTTGGTATTTTTATGTGGAATTAATTTCTTCAGCTTAAGACCTATTACCTACCCCTATGCGTTCCAGGATCGTATATACATACACATGTGGTGACTGTAATACCTCTTACATTGGCAAAACTATATGTCAATTAAATTGCGAGCTTGCGAAAATATGGGTTTGTTTTGTTTTGAATTTCGCACAAAGCTGCACGAGGGCTATCTGCGCTAGCCGTCCCTAATTTAG
>NW_013667499.1:150464-165351 GCF_000517525.1 Limulus polyphemus
TACTCTTTTACCAACGAATAATGGGATTGACTGTCACATTATAACGCCTCCACGGCTGAAAGGGCGAGCATGTTTGGCGGGACGAGGATTAGAACCTGCGACCCTCAGATTGCGAGTGGAGCGCCTTATCCACCTGGCCATGCCGGGCAAAGAAATATGGGAGAAAGGAGAACTGATAAATAACTATCAAATCCACCAGACTCCACAATTCGCAAACATAGTGAAAACAATCACTACTCCATCTTGATTACAAATTTCAAAGTCATCTCATCTGGATCATCTAATATTGAATGTTTAATGAAAGAAAGTTTATCTGTTATAAATGAACTCTCAACTTTAAATAACAACACAGCTTTACTACAATTAAGTCTGTTCTGAATGCTTGAATAATATTGTTACAGTTGTTACATTGTCGTATTTTTACTTATTTATTTAGTTGTCTTTTAATTTAATTCGTCTTTTTATTTTGTATTTTAATTACATTTTATGAAATGTTTACACTTTATAAAATTTTTGTACCTAATAATTTACCATGTTCAATATAACTTGCTGAAGATGAAATATATATATTCCGAAACGTTCAAGAATTAAATGTTTGTTACTGTAGACACATGTGTTGAATGTTCGTTGTTCCTGCCATCGTTTGACTGTTCATCATGAAAATGTATCTTTCGTTTATTTCCTGAACCCCTGTTATTTAGTTCAAAAATAGCTAGATCTACTTAAATCACCTTTTAGGTAGGCTGCTATTGAAATTGCAGAATTTTGCCATATACAGTGCCTTGCAAAAGTATTCACACCCCTGCAAAGTTTCCACATTTTGTTGCCGTCTGAGCTTGCAGTCATGAAACTTTCGAAAGGGACTTTATATTTAGAATCTACACAATATACTCCAAACTGAGAAATCTAAAAAAACGCTGATATTATATAAGAAATTTAGTTTTTCAAAGAAAATTAAATATTTTCAATTGCATAAATATTCAAACCCTTTGCTACGGCAACCCTAAATCAGTTCAGGTGCAAAATAGTAATTTGAAAGGTCACAAATTAGTGTAATGGTGTGTGTGTGTATGTAATCAAAGCGGTTTAACTTGACTTCAGAGTAAATGCATCTGTTCAAGCCACAACTCACATACTGATACGATAAAACAACCATGAAGACCAAGGAGCTTTACAAACAAGTCAGGGATAAAGTGGTAGAGAAGCACAGATCAGGAAAAGGTTACAAGGAAAATTCAAAGTCGCTGATTATCCCTTTGAGTACGGTGAAGTCCATCATTAAGAAGTGAAATGTGCTTCATACCACCCAGTCACTACCCAGATCAGGCCGCCCTTCCAAAATAAGCAGCCGGACAAGCAAGAACTAGACTTTAGGGATGCCACTGTGAAGCCAACAGTGATTTTGAAAGATTTGCAAAGTTCCATGTCTGAGATAGGAGTCAGTGTTCATACATCGACAATATTCCGGTTCCTACACAAAGCTAGCCTGTATGAGCGGGTGGCAAGAAAAAAGCAATTACCGAAAAAGAGACATCTTACATCTCGTATGGAGTTTGCGAAAAAACATGTAAATGATAGGGCAGACATGTGGAAAAAGGGCATTTACCGGAAGCACAAAAGAAACGCCACACTGAAGTGGTTTCAAAAGAAGAATGTGAATATTCTGAAGTGGCCCATTCCAAGTCTTGACTTGAATCCAATTGAACATTTATGGCGAGATTTGAAGATTGCAGTCAATCAACGATCCCTAACAAACTTGTCAGAATCGAAGTAATTTTGGCAGGAAGAATGAGCGGAAATTACACCATCCCATTGTGCAAAGTTGGTAGAGATCTATCCGAAAAGACTCAAACCACCAATTGCTGCCAAAGGTGCTTCCACCAAGTACTGACTTAGGACGCTGAATACTTATGTAATCAGTAAATTTCAATTTATATATTTTCTTTGCAGGTTTTGCTGATATTCAACCTCCTTCACACATAACAGTGTTAAGTTTGATCATTAAAGTTTTGAATAAGAAACAAGTTCATTAATAAAATTCTTTACATTATTTGTATTTCACCAAAATGTGAGTGGTTTGTCTTCAATGTTGTTTACCAGCTTACATGTATCATCTGCCATCAAACGTACATAGAAGAAACCGGAAGAACCCTACACACAAGAATAGGAGAACATGTTGACTCTCTTTATAAACAACAACATGAAAGAAGTGTAGTTGCAGATCATTTTTTAATTACTCATGTACAATAGCAACTGAGTTGAAACCACCATTCTCGGTACAAATCCTCACCAAGTATACTGACAGAAAATTCAAAGAAGCTCTTCGCATCGTACAACTATAACCATTGATGAATAAGTACAAAGGATGGCGCCTATAATTTTATATTATTTTAGTTTATATTTTATTCTATCTTTTTGTTATTTCACTTTGTAATCTTGATATAACTTTTGTTTACTACAGGCAGCAGTTAATTAGTTCAACAATACTTTTCTTTCAACAATAATCTTGACTACTTAATATGTCCAAAGCACGCTGTGCAAATGTACGTTATAGATTCGAATAGAATTTATTATTTAAACCATTTGAAGCTTTGTACTGTCAGTTTCGGTTTGTGTTTTAATGAACGCTCCCGAAGAAGCTGTAAAGCAAAACGTTGAGTGTTTAATTTAATAAAAACAAATTTAGTGTTATAAGGTCGTTTATTTCTTCTATACACCAGTATGTACTGCAGAAATTAAATAATATTAATAACTGATTACAGCAAAAACTCTACTTTTACTGTAAATTGAAGGTACAGCTAGCATTACAATAAATAATAAATAAATCAAGACTCACAAAATGATCCCCAAATGGCACAGCGGTGTGTCTGTGGACTTACAATGCTAGAAACCGGGTTTTGATACCCGTGGTAGGCAGAGCACAGATAGCCCTTTGTGTAGCTTTGTGCTTAACTACAAACAAACAAACCCACAAAATGAGGCCGAATAAGAGATTAACTTGCCAAATATGGCGTAGAGGGCAATGGAATGACAAGCGTCTACTGAGAATGTTTCACTACCTGCTATGAAGAGCAACCAAGCAAGTACATACGATGTGGGTAAGGCAAAAATACAAGTAATTTCAACGATCGCCTGTGCACAACTGCAAAAGAAAAAAAATGCGGAAGTTATAAGGTTTTAAGACTGGTTACGAGACCTCAAGCTCAATACTGAAGTTAACGGATCCGCCATCGCAGCTTCTCTGGGAAATTATGTCATCTTATTTTCTAGCTGATTATGTATTTGAATAAAAAAATTAAGCTAAAATGGGTGAAGAAGTAGCTAGTGGAAGAGGAATAAAATAAAAATAATTACTGTCAATGCATAAGATGGTAAAATATAACATTAAAAGCTGACACAAATGTGTTTTTTTAACTGTATTGAGAAAATGATCCAAGGGAAATAATTATAGTTTACTTACTGACCACATTATAAAGACGAGTATCTAAAGTATCTCTTGTATGATACCTTGATAAGCTGAATATTATTTTTACAGGCTGGAACGTTCTATAGCATGTAGTCATTACTATCGTAGAGTAAAGACTGTGCACATGATTTATCAGATTACAAGGTGTAACAAATCCAATAAATTAAGTACTTGTTATTAACCTAACAATAATATATTTCGAGTAGTGTAAATGATTCACGTCGGAAAACATAATAGTTGTTTATTACATTATTTTATTGAAGACTCTTAGCGTTAATTTTATACAATTGTATACGTTATTATACGCTTTTAAATTAGAATGTTAAATGTAATCTCAATAGGTCTTTCATTGCTCTAGCCCTATAAACAAACCCTTTACTTTACCCACGGTTTTTTCAGATCTTATAGTTTATTCTAAAACGTTAACGTGCTCACTGGTTCTTTTTTGGATATCATATACGAATATATTTCCAACATTTTAGGCTCTAGAACACAAAACGTATTAATTATTGACAGATGGCTTTGACAAAAATATCATAGTTCTTTATAAATGTACTTTTAGAATAGATTGCTATGTAACATTTCTCTTTCTTACTGTAATACACTGTTTAAGATATAATAAAATAAATATTGATCTTTTAGAGCTTTCTAATAGAACACGCAAATGAAATTATTCAGCCTCAAGACTAATTTTAATGAATTCTGCCACTTCCTTAAAGTTGATACATTTCAACTTCCAATCTTTATTATATATGAACTCATTAAAATTGATGTAATTTATGCAATGCTTACAAACAGGTTTACCTTGCCTTAAGCATTTTACCTAAAATTTAATTAGCTGAGAACAAAAATTATGAAGATTTTAATATTGTATAATTCTATAAACATGGTGGATATTCGTGATAAGTTCGTGTTGATGTTTGAAAGAAAAATATATTTATATTTACATACACATTATGAATTGTCTCAATATATATTGGTGACTTTTTTGCTTTAATACCTATATATATTGTTTTTCAACTCCCATTTCTTTCAAATTGAAACAGTTTCGACTGTATTAGAACCATATACATATCCTTAATGTAGTCGAAACTGTTCCAGTTTGAAGAAATGGGATTTGAACAATAATTTATATATACGATGTTAAAGAGAATAGTTGTTATATACAGTCATTCTATTTGTATTTCTAATAACATTTCATACAAAACAAACAACTCAAAACAGTTCGCTTCAGGGACAAATCTCGAAATATAGTATTAGTATGTATACGTACATATTAAAGTGTCTAACAGTTCGGTTAATATTAGTGCAAAAATATGATTAATTATACCTCTACTTTTACGTTATGTTACAGTTGATAATATAAAACTATTAATAAGAATTTTATGAAACTGAAAGAAACAAGTTAATCAAAACATTATACTTCACAACAGATGTTTCAAAAAGTTCTAAATTACTGTAATGATTTTTGAAACCAATTATCCCTGATATTAGATGCTTCAGAAGGTTCTATGTTAACTAAATGGCATCCGAAACCACATTATCTAAACTGATAGACTTGAGGGATGATAGTTAATTAATTGCTTCCACCGATTACTCTTGGTATACCCTCGTCTGTCTTAATAGTGAAATTGTTCGTTATTCTTATATAACGCACCCACTGTCTCTGAGGACGGAGTGTGTTGTTGCAGTACTTAGATGCAAACCATGAACCTTCAGATTTATAATACATGTACTAAACCACTAATCCATGACTGTACTAAAGCTACACGATGGGACCGTGTTCGTTGCAGAGGTCGAACCTCGAATTTTAGCTTTGGATGACCAACTTTGTTGTTAAGCTATTAGGGAGGGAATCAAAACGTTTCAGAAGGCCTGGCCAGTGATTATTAAAACCCAACTCTGCTGGTATAACATGTTTTTAGAAATCCCGGTATTACTTCATTAATGATAGAAACCCAATTATCACCGCTACCAGATGATTCAGAAAGCTCTGTGTTAACTCATTGAATAATTAAGCCCGGTATTATTTCATTAATGACTGAAACCCAATTAGCACCAACACCAGATGGTTCAAAAAGCTCTGTGTTAACTCATTGAATAATTAAGCCCGGTATTATTTCATTAATGACTGAAACCCAATTATCACCAATACCAGATGGTTCAAAAAGCTCTGTGTTAACTCATTGAATAAGACTAGATCTGCTTACATATTACACTTAGCAAACAGTGAGATGTAATCTACATTTTGTTAATAATAACAATAAGAAGAAGAAACTCATAAGTTACGTTTATTAAAGATATAAAGCTCAATACAAGCAATAACTTAAACAAAAGGATAGAGCAGGCTCACGTACCAATTGTTTGACCAGGTAAACGATTCTGTATACGCTGTGTTACATTTTGCAATAATACCAGGGAGTTTTATTAACTGGGTAACTGTACTTTTTTCTGTCAACAGCCAATCATAACGGTTATTTATCTTCTGGGGTTGTATTATTAACTAAAAGGACTTAATATTTTGAATGGAAACAAAAATTGGCATCCTGAAGGGCACAGTATTATTCTATTTGTACTTGTATAAAAATGTGTGAAGCACTACAGCAGTAAACAAACCTAACCTGTGCACAAAGGATGCCGGAATCTGAGGACATGAGGGTGAGGGGAGATGACAGGGAGCCTCCCAGGGGGGGATATCCTTTGAGATCAGAATTTCAAGTAACGCCATAGTTCCATAGAGTGGCGTCAAAGGATGGATAGTTTCAAAGTGTGCTACTAAGGTTGATTGTTCTAATTGTAGATTGACTCCAGCAGCAAACGAAGAAAGACATTCAGTACAACCCAGCGGGCGAGAATACCCATCCCCACTACCCCTCACTAGAAAAAAGCACGCCGACAGTGTTATCTCCATAACCTCCGAGGTGGCGGGGATCAATGTCAACGCCAAGGAGCAGAACTTCAGGAAAGGCTGGTTTGGTTATAATTCCACTAAAACACTTCACCCCACACCTTACACAACTAGTAGGCCTTGCAAAAAGGGACTACAATCAAAAGGTGAGAGCCAAACGGAAACAAAAACCTATTAAGACAACAAAAACAAACACGCAAATAGATAACTCAGACATGGAAGTCACAGAAACTTCAGAACCAGAAGAAGAACAAGCGGAAACATCAAAATTAGACGAACACAAAGAAGAATACAACCAAACACTAACTCAAACACAACATAAGGAAGCACACGAAGATAAGTCTAAACCATCACAAGAAACACCACAAACGCATGAAGATTCTAATGATTTCATTCTAGTAACACCGAAGAAAATTAACAAATGTAACACACACACAAAAACACAGCATTCAATAATAATTCAAGAAATTCCAATACAGTATAGGTAACCACAATTTGCAGCTGAAATCAAGAGATGTAAGTCGGAAGTAAAAATAACAGCGATTAAACGTCTAGCCAAGGGCGGCGTCCTAGTTAAAAGGTCAGATGCCGCTGACCTTAACCATCTATTGAATGAATGCCCCAAGACGCATTTAAACCCGGAAACATCTCAGTACACATTCCAGGAAACAAACCTAACCCTAAATTGTTATAAAAGATATACACGCCAGTATTACAAACGAAGACATAGAAACCGAACTCACACATAAAAACATACTATTCACTAAAGTCGAACGGATTTTCTTCAACAAAACAGAGATTCACAAACCTTACCAAGATATGCGTACAAGATATACAGAGTGTAATATCAAATGGTATTATTCTCTGGTATCGAAGATACATGGTAGAACCCACTAAAATACCAGTGGTAGTAGTAACCCAGTGTTACAACTGCCAACGCTATGGACACGTGGCAGCCGCATGTAAAGCTCTCTCATAATGCGTAGGGTGTGGGAGAGATCACAGAAATAATGAATGCCCACGAAATAATCCACAACCTAACTGCTAACAGCAACACACGGCAAACTACAAAGGAAATACCAAAATATTAAAGCACGAATAATTAACATTCAAAACAACAACAAACACACAAGCACAAAATCATGAAGCAAACAGTACACAGAGAAAAACACCATTGCTACCAACACCAGAACCTCAAGAGAATACCAACACAAACAAATAATCTACCACACAAACATTTGCACAGGCAGTAAAAACCCACACCCAAATTGAAGATACCACAAAACAAAAGAAGAACACTAAACCCTTTAATGCTAAAACACAACATGATATTAGTTTCTCCATTATCGTTAATGTTAAATTTATAGTTTCATTTGGATGAAAATAATAATCAAACTTTTTTTTTGTATACTCAATATTAGTATTTTACGTTTTACAGTTAAATATTTGAATAGCATACTAAATGAATATTCCTATACCTCCACTGAGGTCTTTTTTCCATATTAACATAAAACATTCAAACTACACACACATATAGATATATATATCGTATGCATTATATTGCGAAATAAAGTGATATTTCATTCTCTTAACACGATATTAGCTTCCACGTTATCTTTAGGGTCATCTTCATTGCTTAACTTCAATAAAAATAATAAACAAAGCATTTTTGGATATTTAAAATTAAAGTTACATGTTTTATATTTTAAATACTTGTATAGTGTACTTCATGAATATTCATATGCTAGTTTAACTTACAATTTCGAAGTTTTTTTTTTTTCTATGGTATCCCCAAAAATTAAATTGGCCGTCTATTTTGTCTTTGGAAACTTTGTTGAAGTAAACGTTTTTCATTTTCTAGTCTCTCAAATCTACTATAAAGGACTATGTTTGACTCAGATTTATCTGACCTTTGAGTATTAGTAATATGATGGACACTGACAGCAAGTTGCAAACCAAGCCGCACACTTTTAACCTATACAGTTATGCACTTGTTTGATAATTTAGAACAATCGAATCATATTGAAAACAGGAACATCATAATTAGTGTTAAAATTCATCTGATGCTAGACACAAACAACCTCAGAATAAACATATATATGGACAAGGGTTCTAACACTGAATTATATTGTAAATGATTACTAATAAAATAAAGAGTTGATATAGTTTTCATATAATGTTTGTTACACACAAGAGCTACAATATATATATTCTAATATAAGAAAGTGTGTGAAAATTTTATAAAATATAACTTTTTTTACCAAGTTAACGAACATTTATTACTATTTTTAAAATTTTTCAGTGCTGATTGAAAGATAGAAACCATTATTTAATGAAGACGAAAAACAACTTCAGAAAAAAATGTTTAATTATTTGTACCCGACGTTTCGGTTTACGCCTTTATCAAGGTCTACGAACGTCACAAATTACCAAACTGATTTTAAATTAGAGTAACCAAAAGAAAAAAAATACAGCTACAACAATATAACGAAAAAGTGTACGTGAAACGTGATACAAGTACAGTCGAAAAGATTTGAGTCGTTGATCATAAAAATAGAGAAAATGATAATAATAACATAAAAATAGATAAAATCATAATGATAAAATTAATAATAATAATATTAAAATGTTAAAGAGATACCTATTAATGGAGGGCGACTCTATTGAATCAAAAGTGATTCCTTATATATTCTGTCGAGAGAATTGTCACAGGTTTCTGCAATGTTCATTGTATAAGGTGTTCCATTGATTGTGCCGTGTTCTTTTAAGTATTGTTCAGCGGTATCTTCTTTGTTGTCAAGATTTCCAGTGGTGCGAATGTGTTCTTTGAAACGATCGTGTATTGGACGAATGGATTCACCTATATATGTGGCTGAACACTGTGTACATGTAAGTTCATAGACAGTGTTTTTAAATGTGCAGGACTTCTTTAGGCCATTCGTTTTTGCAAAATACTTTTTGGATTTACATGTATTGTCGTTATTAAAGGCTGAACGCTTGCCAATGGCGAGTAGTTATTTAATTTAATGTTGTGTTCTTCAAGTGAATGTTCTATAGAAAATTACAAAAGCTGTGATATCCTATTAGACGCTATGGCAAAACATAAAAGTGGTAAGTGTTACTATTTATTTTTAGCTTAGTTTCTACAAAAGAAAATCTGAAAAGTTCACATAATACCAATGTCACTATATTTAGTTGGAGCAAAATATTCACATGGAGTTTAATAATTTGTAAATAAAAGCAAATGTAAGGAGATGTGGATACAAACATATATAGTTTGAATGCCTGACGTGAATACTTTTATATGATACATATCTAGAGTTTAAATATTAACATTGAAAAAATCCTCTAAATATATTGTAAGTTAATCTAATATGTGGATATACATATATGAATAATCCATAAAGTACACTATACATAATATAACAAACATGAAGTAATTTGTCCAGCTTTCCTAGAATATGCTATGAACGTTAAACTGTGTGTTATGCTGCAAAAGACGACATTCGATTGACTTTTATAAACTCGTTTTACTAAGCACAATACTAGTACTATATTTATTTGAACCCAACCGATTTTCTATGGAGTTAAATAATCAGTAGTGTACGGATATGAATGTGATGCATAAGATAAATATCTAGAGTTTGAATGCTTTAGGTTGACACGCAAAAACAGTCTGTTTTAGGACTACGTAGATTGTTAATTAAATATGTATAATCACACGTGTAAGTCATGAAGTACGCTTACACGAATATTCAAACTATAAGAAAACACGATGAAACATAATAATAATTTTACTTATTCAAGCATTTTGTTCGTTGTTATAGATTGAATACAACTGTACATTTTCGTTTGGACAATACAAGTTAACCATTTTTGTACGATATATAGCTATATTTGAATGTATTATGATGGTATGGAAAACAGTACTCTAAAAATATTGTTAATTAAACTAATATATGTATAAGATGAAATGTTAATTTTACGTATTCAAAATGAAGACCGGACTATATACAGCATGTTCAATTTAATATATTCTTTCTATTCTAACTACTTAATTTACTGTTTAGACATATTATGTTACTTTTAGTTTATATGAATCAGACAAAAATATCTAAAATCGTAACATTACGTTACCAAGTGATACGGAACATTCTGTTTCAGGTCCACGTAGATTGTAAGTTAAAAGTTAAATTAATGTATAGGCATGTTTGTTTGTTTGAAGTTAAGGCTACCTGTGTTCTGCCCACCACAGATTGTAAGTCCGCAGACATACCGCTGTGCGACTAGGGTCGTATAGATATGAATTTGATAAATGTCTAGAGATTGAATGTTTTATGTTAACACGAAAAATGATCATTTTCAGGGTTATATTGTAAAATAAACTAATGTTTGTGTAAGCCATAAAGAACGCTACTTAAATATTCAAATTGTAAAAACATTAAATATTAATTTCACCTTTTCGAAAACTTTTTATTTTATTTTATTGAAGTTAAACAATAAAGTTGACACTAACGAATAATACATAAATTAATATCGCGTTAATATGATAAAAACATGATGCAGCTTGACCATCAACATCCCTCTCTGATGATTCGCGAGCCAAGCAACAAAACATCTGTCCCCGCCCTCCATTTTGGAACTACTGGCCCTTAGTAACACATTTTGGAACTATCCACCCCTCGACGCCACTTTGTAGAACTATGACATCGTGTGACTTCCCGTGTGACCACACCTCCAACCTTTGATCTCTCTTTCCCTTTATACCCTCAAGCAATCCTTTTGCTTCACTATAAGCTGATTAACTACTTGCAACTTACAACAAATGTGTGAAATATTATTTTTCTAATATAAGTTAAAATATTGAAATAATTAACACTATATTTATTTTCAACTCACTTTTCTTACAGTGAGAATAACCTTCGTATTCTATTTTATAATTCTATATTTTTGATATAAAAATGCCAGTTCTCTAGAATGAATCTCAATGACCTGTTACATTAAATAATAATAACCATAGTCTACAACACTGTAAAGCAAACTTTCGCTTTAGTTCATTCTAAATGAAAAGTATTTGCTAATGAACTGAAGCCTGATATTATATGTTTACAACATAGACATTAGAGATATTATTTTTATATACATATAAAAATAATGCACTCATGTTTCATTGCCGGTAAATTCATCCTGGTAACGTTGCAAAAGCTGGTCATATGTCTATATGATTCTGAACCAGAGCACTTTATTTGTTCATACATTAGTGTTGCTTGGTGGCATGACGTTTGCCGCACATAGAAGTCACTGATTCAAATATTACTTTATTTTCTGAAACTATCTATGTATGAAAATAAAGCCTTTTGCTGTGTACACATGAGATACTAGCTCCGTACCTAATAGTTTAATATAAGAACTGTGTCACACTGGCCATTCACAAGACTAAGTAAAACAACAATATAAGCTATAGGAAAATCATTTACTCATATACATGAAAAAAGTATCGTTATGAAACTACTACTATAGATACGAATCTACTTAACTAAGATGACGGTTTCCCTTGTTGTTGAAGATGTTACTGTTGTTCTTGCTCTTCTGGTAAAGTGATAGAGAAATATAATAATGGTATTCTATACAGATTATTACCCGAAGAAAATGTAATGTTTTAAATAGGAAATAAAAAATCAATTTGACAAGAAATTACTAAAAACATAAACTTTTAGTGGTAATAAAGTATATATAGTTTTTGATAAATCACGATATTAAGAATTAATATAAATTTTGAAGATTGCCAATTTCCTTTTTTCCAAAATATGAAATATAATTATATTACATTATATTCTTAGTTCTGTGAGACTAAATAATCTTTAGTTTTGATAAAGGGGTTTATTAGCTTTATTATACATTGCTATTCCTCAAGTTTAACAATTTAGTTTTTGCTTTAGAAATTACTACTACGCACAAGTAGTTTTGCGCTTAACAAACAAACCAAAGAAAAAACAGCTGTGAACTACACGTCAAATACCATTTCTTCATTTGTATAAATATGGTTCAAATATGTTTATGTTCCAAAGAAAGGCTTGTTGCGAAATTAGTTCTTCTTGTTTCATATCACACTTTTCTTGTACGAAATTAATTCTGTTTATGCCCACTGAGTTATTATGTTTTATATTGGGTCTCACATGATTGATTTATTATGCAAGTCTGAGTGAAAGATATGTATTCTCATTCAAAAATAGACGTGTTCAATGGAACGAGAATAATGCGTGTGTATGAATATAAAAAGATTTCACCAATTTATCATATATAAAATAATCAATACAAGATTTTTTTTAGTAATTCTATACCTTTCATCAAGGTGGGCTAATGAGAACCTAAATTCTCAGTAAATTTAGTTGTTGGTTAAGTAATGGTAAAGATTTTTTTATATTTTGAATGAATTATGAATTTTATAAAAGAAACCTTAAGTGAGTATTACATATAGAGAGGTTGATGAATGGACTTAATCACTTTTCGAAAGTCAGACAATTGAAAGTCGTTGGAATAAATAAAATATACATTAAAACCACTTTATACACTTGAAGATATACAAGACGACAGTAGTCGATAGTTTATATGCATTATACACTAATCACTCCCTCTTGGAACCATTTCTGTATAACAACCCAATAATTGGTTACCACTAAACGAGACTTATTTAAAATAATACATTGCAGTGACTATCCCATACGTATTGGAAACAATGGAGTCGCATGTTTGAATACATGAACTGCAGCTGGGACACTACTTGGAACACCTCATACTTACTGTGCTCTTTAAGCCTCATTTCATCACATTCGCTTCTACTTATGTTCAAAGTGCAGATTTTTTTGTCCCATGACAAAACAACGCATCTTTGTAATTATGGGCCATGTAAATAAAGAACATCTACGTGGCCCATAATTAAGAAGATATGTTGCTATGTTTCATCCTAATAATCATAGTAGCTTTCCCCCTGAATCACGCCGATTTCATTTCATACTGAATAATATTATGGATCTCTTTTGTTCTTTCCATCTCATACTCGTCCTGAATCCAGTACCACCAATGATGTTGCTGCGGCCTTGGCAACCTTATCTGCAGTTGGTAGTGATCATTTTTAATTCTAAACCGGATTGTCACTAAAAACAGATATGTGAGACAAAGACCCATATATGCAGACTTGCTTTCTTACCAGAGCTATATCAAGAATGCCTGCAAGATCCGGTTGTAGGTCTCACTTATCATGATTTTATTAACTATTTTGCCGAAATACTTGAAACTTCATTACTTCATCCAGCTTCCAACTTTATTACTTCATCCAGCTTCCACCACATTCCAGCAACTTATTATAATCCACAAAAACTTCCATTACATGAGCAATGTCGGTCGTTCTCCTCTTCCTTTCTCTATTTCGTGAATATCTTTATATTAGAAACCCAATCATTCTACAGTATCACAGAAGTGTTCAACAAACACTTTGTAATTATATTCCAATAGATTCAAGTGGTCAGAGATCTGTAGTCAACCACTGGATTCCTCCAGATTATCATAATATTGGCGCCAAATTTAATTACTGACTGGCCAGTTATGTTCTCCCATTTACTCAATCATAGATGGTAACTCTGCTCCAACAACAAAATTTGACAATGTCAATCTCTTTGCAACCTTTCACGAGTCAAACTTTGAAGCTCCACAACAACATCCTCTGGACTTTTCATAGTTTAAACGATGTTTCCAGATTATCCAATATCTCCCTAACTGAATTTAATCTCAATTTAACCCCACCTTGGAGAACAGTTACATCGATACTCTAATCACTAGGGTTCATATATATATGGTTCTACGGAATATGCGTAATCTGAACCAGGCGTAGATGAAATTACCTACAAACAAAGCTGTCATGCTTTGAGGAAGTTATTTCTGTCTCTGTTAACTTCTTTTATCTAAGTCTTCACGCTGGATTTTTCTGACATTCTTGGGAGTTCTTGTTTATCCTTCAAACCCGACAACTCTCCGAGTATATGCTTTTACCATCCAATCAGTCTCACAAACATATTTAATAAAACCTTTGCGCATATACTTCTTAATGATTTACACTGAGTTCTCTCCTACTTCCTGCATAGGAATAACGTCGCTGCCTATTAGACACCAATAACAATCACTTTAATAAAAACCGACCATCTTGTATAGTAATGTTCAATCGTGAAAGGACTTTAAGTTCGATCTGACATCTGGATTGTTTTTCAAGCTGCTTTCACGTATGTACCACTTACTTATGTTTGAGTCATTAACTCATTCCTTTTGGAATACCAGGCAATCACTTCTATAGATAGTATTTTCTTAAGACCTTCATGCAAGTGTTCAACAATGTTCAGCTCTCTCACCTCTCATCTATTACAGGTAGACACAATGGGTCTACCAGGGTTGTTGGGTTTATTACAGGTAGACACAATGGGTCTACCAGGGTTGTTGGGTTTATTACAGGTAGACACAATGGG
>NW_013667499.1:165916-171682 GCF_000517525.1 Limulus polyphemus
TTGTTATGTTTATTACAGGTAGACACAATGGGTCTACCAGGGTTGTTGGGTTTATTACAGGTAGACACAATGGGTCTACCAGGGTTGTTGGGTTTATTACAGGTAGACACAATGGGTCTACCAGTGTTGTTATGTTTATGAATTGTAGGCACTTTAAAGGAATCTGACACCACTAAACATACATATTCCAAGAGCCCCATGATTTCCTACCGTCACGATACCAATATTGGAAACTACGTAGTTCATAGTAGTCTTAAAACAACCACCTCAACTGACATAAATTTTATTGTAGGTAGCTATCCTTGTAATAGAAAACGCTGTAACACGTGAGCTTACATTGACTCAAGAACATCCGTACATGGTCTTAAATCGAGTTTTTACATTGAGAATCAATTTAACTGCACATCAAAATGCGTCATATATTCTATTGTTTGCTCATGTTGTGGAAAATTATACATAGGAGAAACCAGTAGATTATTAGCAGAACGTACCCGAGAACAGCAAAGAGACATAATAAATTGTAACGAAGTTAAACCAATGGCCCGACACTTCAATTTGCACAACGTTACCCTTGGCCATTTCAAAATTCTTGTTTTGAAGAAGGTTCCTAAAACAAACATAACCGCGAAGTACAAGAAAACAAATTAATTTTTGACCTGGGAACTTTCCACCCCGATTGGATAAATGGATATTTTAGCTTTTTGTAATATTTCTCATTTTAGTTTTATCCTCTCTTAAAACGATTTATAAAGTAAATTTTGTATCAATTTTTGTTTTCGTTTTATTTTATTTTATTTCAATTTATTTATTTATATTTTGTAACTTTTGTTAACCAATCCTATATTTACTTTTACCAAATTCTAAGTCCCAGATTTTTACTTTTTTTAAATTATAATCCATATAAATCCCATATTTATGTGTGTGCGTGCGTGCGCATGCATATGTATATGTGTATATATATGTATGTGTGTGTACTTGTATATGCATTTGTTAGTATATATGTGAATGTATCTATGTATGTATATATGTACGCTTTTATATATATAACTTCCTACTGTTTCAAGCGTTCATAAGCATTGTTATACACGTTTATTTGTTACATTGTCATGCGACCTTTGACTTAGAATGTTTTCCTTTACGGATTCAGTTAGTGATACCTGAAGAAGAGCATTGTATCCACAACAGTATATATATATCTTCGGTGGTTTGACCAACAACATACTTCTTTATATCTCTTTCAACAACCACTACGCGTAATTTCCTACACAGCTTGCTACTGTAGATCTGGTCTTACTTCAGAGACTGAAAGGTAAAAGTAATCACTGTCCATGTGCAGAACAATTTCTCAGTACATTTAAACAGTCACTTCTGTTTAAATTTATCACTTTAATTTGGTAATCAAAGTGGTGTACGTTAGGTTTTGGACATACTATTGATAAAGTAAATTCATTTTAACATTGAATTGTCACTTTCCTGATAATTGTGTTTCATTAAAATAAAAGAGCTTTGGAATAATAATTCTCTATTTAAATATTATTTTTAATCATTGTAAAAGTTACATAATTACCTAATAATACTGGTATAGAGTATGTAGGTGAATTTGGATTGCATAATCTGATTGGTCCCTCTGTACATTTTAACATATTTTCCTCTGTCATTTCTATATATGCATGTTGATCATTTGAAACTGTTTTATAGCGTTTTTCACTGCCACTGTTAAAGGTAGGAAATTATTTAGTGCTAAGGGAGGATACCATCCTATACAATTTAACGATTCTATAAGTAGCCTTTAATTGTACTTCTATTAATGGTATTTTTAATGGTATTACCTATTGACACTGATAGGGCTGCATTCGCCATTATATTATATCAAGGTCACACACTCTCTTCTGTTTTAATTTCTCCAATAGCTTTAGCCATATTTACTTCATTTAATATTAATTATCTACTTATACTGCTATACCAACATAAGTTAGGCTATTTTAACTCATTTTTCTTACTCTTTACAACCTGATTTTGGTTAATCCAAAATCCTGTTGACTGCAGTTTCTAATGAGTTCGACTTTTACCCATTACAAGTTAACTTATTTAATTCCAGGACATTTGCACAGTCATGGGTTAGGCTCACAAGTCACCAACTCGAGGAAGTTTACACAAAGAATAAAGAAATCATGCAGACGTCAATAAACAAACTAGACATATATCTTTAACACTCATTAAAGTCGATGCAAATGACATATATTTCTATTAGTCAATTACACAAATGCAAATGAGTATTTTGCAAATATCTTTCTCTTAATGCTACGAGTGCTGTCAGAATAGCTATCAAGCAATCAATAATTTTGATCAGATATTCCCAATTCGTAGTAATGATTACTTATCTGTTGTTAGGTAAAACAGAGACGACAAGATAAACTTACACACACTTGTTGAGGACTGGCTTTGGGTTACTGGGACTCGGCTGGAGAACTGGAGCAAGGCTGGATAAAGATGTGGAGAGCTCGAGCTATAGCTGCAGGATCTAGAAAAATTGGAGAGAGCTGCTGAGTCCTTATATTAGTTTAAAAAGGCTCTCCAATAGGATATTTATATCATAGTTGGGAGTAGCCTCAAAACAATATTCATCCAATTAGCCTACAGATGACAATGACCTACAGTTTGGTTCATTGCAACCATTAACATGATAAGCTTTCCCGACACTCGACCCTCTGCCTAATACATATTTCGGTGAACTATCAGAACTTTCGTTTCTTCTTCTTATAGCGTCAAATTCTGTCAATATCAGTCTCATCAGAAGGAATCTTATGCCAGTATTTACACTTTACGTCTGTATTTCTTCTGTTTTATAAACATCCTGTCAACTCTCTTGACTTAGGGTGTCCATGCATCATCAATTAAAACTTATATAATTTCTGTAGATTGTTCTTATTAAACCATTTCACTGGTAAATAAATATTGGCTGTTATCACCACGTATCAGGCTACTTCTTTATGTCTCACTATACTATGTTATAACAATAAGTCAATTATGTCGCCGATGAAAGAATACAAACACTGTTTTAATCATTCCATTAACTCTTATTAGCCACATACGGTCATTCGTCATACTAACATTACATATCTCTTTGATGTAATAACTCATTACACTTAATGGCGTTCCACTTGGATGTAAGAGAGAGAGAAATAAAAATAATTACAAAACTAAAGAAAATGTACGTTGAAGAAAAATGGTATGACAAAGTTATTAAGGCTATCTCTTACTGTCCCTAATTTTGAACTGTCGACTAGAGAAAAGGAAAATAACTGGAAACACAAACCGCCGCGTCTTGGGCTACTTTAGAATTACATAAAGAGTAAACTTATTATTTTTACATTATGTTATAATTCAAATTTATAATTGTGTGACTATATTCTGTAATGTTGAAATCTGTTTTTCAACTAATTTACATTGTAATTTACAATGTGCTTAGCTTTATTCTTTAGTATGAAATAAATAATGATATTTTACTTTTTCTACATTGTGTATGTGCTATGTTTGTAACACCAAACCTCTTAGTTTCCTGCATTTGTGTTCAGGTGGATGTTGTGAAAAGCACTGATACAAGTTGTTGTTTAAGGGAAAACACTATTGAAGCGGTATTCTTTATCTATTTAATCATAACACTATTTTGTGATAAATTACAAATGTAAATGTACTAACAGATCATCAATAAAAACACAAATAGATCAATAAATTAATAGTGACAAGTGTTAATGTTAGATTAAACATTTCATTAAGGTAACAAAACAAAAATCCGATACATGAATTTACTTCCACTGTATAAATGAGTTGTGGTTGCAATACAGTCGTCATGAGGCCTAGGACAAAATGTTCGTGAGTGTTTCTACTGATCAAGGAGAAAAAAGCCCCGACCCTTAAATTTTTATACTTTTTCTCTCAAACGTTTTAGCGAACATAAATTGATGTTTATATGTTTATCGATCAGCGACATTTTCACCCCTGTTATTCCAATGAGCAAGCTTCGTAATGAACCTGTTTAGAAACTTAACTTTGATGGGAACTAAAGCACATCAGGCAAAAGACCAATATAGTAATTATTGTACTAATTTCATATTAATAGATATTTGTTTTTTTATGATATCAGTATTATGCTAATTTTTTTCTGATAAGCCGGATTGACTGCTGATTATATAACTGCTGATTCCAAACAGTTTTGTGTATATTTCACTCTTTTGTTTTCCCAGGACACAGAACTTGAGAATTTTTCTTAGCGTGATTCTTGTTTCAGTTTATTGACAAGAACTATACTAGTGAACTATTTTGATTAACAATTTTGTGACATTGCTATCTAATTATTTAACATAACTTGAAACATATATGATCTACATACTACTAATAAGTGTAATAGCACTTAGCTCATTATACTTGTAAATACGTCTCTCTTTTCATACCATTTATAAATACTGAGCTTCTTAGTTCAGAGGAGTAGCTTAATGCGCAGGTGTTGATACACCTCATGTGCCTATGCTTTCACAAATTATGAGACTGACGATAGAGTGTTCTGTTATTCATTACAATATTCTTACTAATAGCCGAATACCTTCTTTGTAAGTACACATAATTATCAATATACTGTAATGCTTTTAAAACAAGCCTTTAGAATGCACATGGTGTTGTACAAATGGCCAAATAACGTGTTAGTTATGGAAAGTTTGGAAAATGGGGAGTTATATTATTTTCTAATGGTATTACCATATTAAAATTTTTTGACTACGGAAAGTTTGTTTGGAAATTGTGGTTTTGCTTTAACATTAATGTGAAACAGAAATATAAAATATTACAATCTGTGTATTATTATTATTTAATTAATTTGAATTTATATTAAAACGCATAAGTGACGCATATAATATATAGTGTATGTTAATGAACAATAATTCTAAAAAGAACTATTAAACGTTATTAAGAAGGGGATTTGGCGTGGTATATGAAAATCAGCTACAAGCACTATTTCCCTAGTGTATTTTAATTGAAGGTCTATTTGGAAAGCTTTGTATCAGAAACAAGGACTTCATCATATAACTCACAGTCGTGATGGCCACTATACATGTTATAAGAATGAAAAAAAACAAGGCATATTTGCTAAAAGAACAAGTACGAAACTAAAAACTAAAAGCTACTTAAATCTTGGTTTGATAGAATGCAAAAAACGCTCTATATTTCTTATAATGGCGTACATATAGTGTAATAACTTTTTATAAGAAAAAAAACGAAAAAATCTCACCTTCCCAATTTTCCGAGCAATGTTACCATATGCATAAAATAATTTATTTTCTTGGCATAATGTGCAATGACAATTAAACTTGTAATAGGGATAAATACCCAGAGATGTATAGAATCAGAATTTTACTGATTCGAAGCAATACACTCTTGTCTCAGTTCTCATTGAAATATTGTTGTGTGCAAAATAATGACTAATTTTAATTCCATGACAATCATATTGTCCTCTACCTGTAATAAGAGAAATTGACTAACGTAATGATTTCTAATTATAATCGTGATATATTTTAAATACAAACATTATTCTGTTATCAAAATATGCTTTCATTATTCTATTATCAATCTATTTGATTTACACAGATAAGTGGGGAAATACTGCATATTTTAAAAACATACAATATGGTGATTGTTGGAAAAGCTGGAAAGGTTTTGGAGAGTGTGATTAAAGATGCATTGCAGAGTCACTTAAAGCAGTTTGATATAGTGTCA
>NW_013667499.1:171692-189397 GCF_000517525.1 Limulus polyphemus
GATGAAGGAAATGCTGTGGATTTGGTTTACCTTGATTTTCAGAAAGCGTTTGATAAGGTGCCTCACAAAAGACTTGTTACAAACATTAAATCTGTGAGTGGGGGAGAAATGTTATTATATTGTGCAAAAATTGGCTGGGAAGTAGAAAGCAGAGAGCAGTAATAAATGGAGTTAGATCTGACTGGATCACAGTTACAAGCAGTATGCCTCAAGGCCCTCTGCTGGGTCCTCTGCTGTTTGTGATTTATAATAATGATAATGACTCTGGAATGACTAACAACATTTTGAAGTTTGCAGCTGACATTAAGATTTTTGGGGTGGCTAATTGTATCAAAGATGATGCAAGCTTACAGGGAGATTTAGATTATTTGATGCATTAGGCCAATACGTAGTAGATGATGTTTAACTATTTAAAATGTAAGGTGATGCAGGTTGGTTTTCATAATTCAAATTATTATCACAATATAAATGGGAATACATTAAATACTTTGTTTGAAGAAAAAGATCGTGGTGTTATGATAATAAAAATCAATTAAGTCATCTAAACAGTGTATTGTATATAGCAATAAGGCTAATAGGATTTTGGGTAGCATTTTTAGAAATATTAAATAAATGACAAAAGATATTATTGTTTCACTGTATATATCATTTATGAGACCTCATTTAGAATATTGTTTACAGTTTTGGGTTCCCTTCCTCAAGAAGGACATTGAATTGTTGGAGAAGGTTCAGAGAAGAGCCACTAGGATGATACATGGCATGGTGGGATTGTCCTATGAGGAAAGACTAAAATCTCTAAACTTGTTTTCTCTGGAGAGGAGAAGGGTCAGAGGGGATTCGAGTGACGTGATTAAGAGTATTGAGGGTATTGATTATATAAATCTATCAAACATTTTTGTCTTTTGCAGTGAAAACAATAGGACAAGGGGTCATAAGTTCAAATTTTGGCAGCATAGGAGTTGTCTGCAGTTTAGACAGTATTACTTTTCAAATAGGATAGTTGCTTTAAGAATGAGCTGCCTTCGAGGTTGGTGGAGGCAGAAAATTTAACTGAGTCAAAAAAAAAGATTGGACGAATACGTAAGTAGTAAGCGGTGGTTATAGTTGGGAGCTGTCCCTTTAAAATTTTTATTGAGGAAGGCAAAATTTTGGAACTATAAGACTGTCATTGTTTAATTATGCTTATCCTGCAATGGCTTTGATGGATAATCTTTTCAATAAGTTTCTGGAGAGACTACACAATAAAATGGTGACAAACCACATAAGTGTGAAAGATCATCTCATCCATACTAAGATAGTTTCCATGGTGATGCAGTATAAAGTGGGAACTCTGAGCCAGTTGCAAGAGACAAAGAGACTGCAATGGCAACTAAAATGAATGCACTTCGAAAATACTATTCTATCCAGGTTTCCATGTTGTACCATCAAGCTCAAGCCCGGCCCAGGGTTAACCAGTAATCCACACATCCAATCAATCACACAGGTATCTATTGAATGGACAGGGCTAGCCCAGTCCTTCCATAGTTTATATGACACAGCCTATATGATGGTTTCATCCAGATGTCATACTTGAAGATAGAAGCAAAGCATTTGCTTTGTCTGTTGAGTGTTGTGTCACGTGTGAATGATCTGACCATACATTGCAAAGTAGCAAGATATAAAAGGCTATTGGTTTTGATTGATGGTTTAGCAAATGAAGAAGATGCAACAACAGGCAGTGGACAGTGTCCTACATCTCTGGGAAAATAATGGATTCCAAATCAGCTTTGGTTACCAACATGAGGAAGTGCAATAGAAACCTTACACTGGAAGGTTTGGTGCTTATCCCAGCTCCCTCAAGGCTGGATGGGACTTGGTATGTGCAAGTCAAAGTACAAGACCGAGAGATATATAATTCTTGGTTGATAATGGAGCAGCAGAACACTGGTAGACCTTGCAGTACATCAAGCACTCTAAGCAAAATCACAATTAAAGCCAGTTATACAAACTGTAATACAAATGGTAATAAACTAGATGTGAATGGACATGTGACTCTCTGAAAATGTCTAGAAGATGTTTCACCATCCTTCGGATGGATGTATTACAGAGCTTATTAGTCAGTTTTGCCTATGCAAAAGGTAATGTGATATTTTATGGGATAGTTATCTCATATTGGTCAGACTAGATCCAGGAACAGTAGACAGCAGAAGAGGAAGTTAGAGTACTCTCTTGTTTACAAATGTTGTTTTGCTGCTTACTAAAGTTTAAGTCTAGTGCACTTATATGATTTAATGCAGTAATAGAGCCTACACATGAAATGAACTGTCTGAAGAGCAAGCAGCACTAGCTCAGGTAGCTATCTATCCAAGGAGTAATGAAGTTTCAACGTAGTTCTGCGGTTGTGGATAATTGTTTATTTAGTTCACAGTGGAATGATTATTGCCATGGTCAGCAAAGTGGAAGTAACTAAGCCTTGTTGTAACACTAGGGTTGCATTCATTGTGACACATATAAAAGCAGGCACGTGATCTTCAACATGTCTGACATTGCTTGTTGAAAATTGTGCATTCTAGCGCATTGCAGTGGCAACAATGCAGTGATATGATGTCTGAATATGCTGGTGTATTTGAGGGATTAGATGGCTGATTGGGTCAAAGAGCATCACATAGATAATGGTGAGACATGTCTATTTAAAGAACTGTTGCACAGTTCTCCCTGATTCATAGAGATGTAGCCAGTGTTGAGATATAGTAAAAGTAAGCTCTTTAAAGAGTGTTTGGTCGTCTTCAGTAGTGATTGTCAGAAAGAAGGAAGGTATTTCTAGGTACTGTATTTATTTTATAGGGGTGACCACATTAAATCATGTCGATGCCTCTTCACCACTGTGAACAGATGAATATCTGGATGCACTGGAAAGAGCCCGATGGTTTAATATGTATGTTCTGACATTTTTATATTGTCAATTGTAGCTGGATGACAAAAGCAGTCATGAGATTACTTTCGCCTCAAGAGGTGGCTTGTTTGCATTTTTTTCATGCCATTTAGCCTGTACAATATATCTGTTGCATTTAAGAGACTAGCAAAGATTACTCTAATGTAGCAGTGGAAGAAGTGTCTTATCTATGTTGATGGTGTATTAGTGCTTAGATGCATGTTCAAGTTTGCTGCTTGTAGTTTCAGTGCTACTCACCAGAAGACGTTTTGTCAGGGGCATGTCGATAAGGGAGGGTGACAACATTGTACAAGTATGAGTCATTAGAGTGTACATCGCTAGGCCACGAAGTGGCACCAGAGAGCAGATTGGTATGATGACCATGCAGATAGATCAACATGACATCTAATTTACATAATGTTGTTTTTACAGTTTTGTTTTGTTAGTAAAACATTATATCTAGAATGCTGTTACCAAGTTTCTATAGGCGGATGATGTTACTATAGGCAGACGGTGTTACCAAGGTTCGATTGGTGAACAGTGTTATTAAGGTGCTATGGGCGATGGTGCTACTTAGGATAATATTTGTATAGGTGGACTGTGTTACCAAGGTTCTGCAGGCAGACAGTGTTACTATACTTCCATAGATTTCAACTTGTCTGAACATGTGTTTATAGTTTTCATTTATATATTTAATTGCATACGTTTTACAAAAGCAGATTGTGTTAGTAAGGTTCTATAGACAGATTGTCTTACTCATTATAAGACTGCTACAGCAGATAATATTTCTATAAACAGATAGTTCAATAGGATGATAAGCACATTTTAGGGTGTCTCAACATATGTATATGTCATAAATATCTAGATTTAAACAAGATTCACAACTAGGTTTAAACAACTAGATTCACAAGTAAATCCATTATTTTAACGAGACAAATATTATGGCATAGCGTTATACATATATCAGTTTTATTGCACATACTGTCTTAATTTATCCATTATTTGAAAAAGGGGGTGATGTAGATCAATGTGTAATCAACTTTATAGTAAGATTTCAATGTTTAAAATTAATAATTTAATCTAACTTCCTTAATATTGTGTCTACAGTTTCGCATTATAAGTAAAACATTAAATCTGGTATTTTAATCTTATCAGCGTTATAATTTTTGCTTATATATTGTATACATTTCTCAAAAGAGGACGGTGTTTCCATAGGTGGATAGGGCTGCATATAGATTTCAACTTGTCTCAACTTATGTTTATAGTTTTCATTTATATATGGGCCCAGCATGGCCAGGTGGTTAGGGCGCCCGACTCGCAATCTGCGGGTCGTGGGTTCGAACCTTCGTCACACCAAACATGCTCGCCCTTTCAGCCGTGGGAGCGTTATAATGTGACGATCAATCCCACTATTCGATGGTAAAAGCCCAAGAGTTGGTGGTGGGTGGTGATGACTAGCTGCCTTCCCTCTAGTCTTACACTGTTAATTTAGGGTTAGCGCAGATAACCTTCGTGTAGCTTTGCGCGCAATTCAAAATAAACAAACAAACATTTATATATATATAATTGTATTACAAGAGTTTCTCAAAAGTGCACAGCGTTTCTATAGGTGAATGGTCTTACTAAAGATGGTGCTGCTACTGCGGATGGTGTTTCTATAAAGGACAGTTAAATAGGATAATGAGCTTATGGTAGGGTGTCTCAACGTGCCTCAAAATATGATTATGTCATCAACATTGTAGTCTACATTAAATTATGTGCCCTAAAGTCACAAATAGAACCATTATTTTAACGAGACAGCTATTATAACGCATTATATTACATAGGTTAGTTTTATCACACATACTATATTAATTCATTCATTATTTGAGCGAGGCAAATATCATAGCCAATAATTTACCTCACATACTTTTACAACTACTCCATAACTTTATGTATGAAACACTTCATTAATTGATTAGTTCTACACTTTTCGCTTCTATATCTATTTTGCACGACATACCTTTTGCATTTTCTGACATTTTACAAGTAAAACACTTATCGTTAATTCATTTGTTCTATAGTTTTCTTTTCTATATATAATATACTAGTAGGATACCCGGCGTTGCTTGGTGACCACTTGATTAAGAGGAAAATAACTAAAAAAGCTTCATGGTAATTGTACCGGAATTATAATTCTTTCAGACAAAATATTTATTTTCTTTGTAAGAGAGATACACAATTCAAAGAAACTTGACATTTGTCGAAAACATAGTCAGCTGAGGGTTACATGAAAATATAGTCAGTTAAGGGCTTCATGATAAACAATGTTCTTAGTTTTCCACATGGAGCATTTACATAAAGATTTTTTAGGGCCTCCAACAGGTGAACATCCAACATAGAGCTGTCCGTGAGAGAAGCAGGGCTCTTACAACTGCAAGCCAGGTACCTTCAATGTTTGACCTTGCGATTTGTTGATGGATATGGAAAAGCTTAAGCGAATGGGAAACTGTAGTCTCTTAAACTCAGATGACATATCAGTGGGAATCATTGGGATTCTCGGTTGAAATCGTCTTCACCCTTGCCACATCCAGAAAGTATTGTAGCTTCAATAACATCGGACATAAGCTTTTTTACTGCCAGACTTATTTCATTGCACAGATGTAGTGGACCCAAATTTCGGAGTACAATGACTGGTGCTCCTACTTTTAGACAATGTGGTGGGACTCCTGGAGGTTCAAGTGAATTCAGAAACTCTGTGGGATAGTTGACCACTTGGGTTTGATCAGGCAATGAATCAACTGACTTGTAGCACTGGGTATTACCAGCTATCTGCTGCAACAGCTGTGTCTTGATGACATCGACAACATTGTTCTTTGGAGCTAATATTTCTTTTTCACACAGCCACCAGTGATTTTTATAGTTTTCAGAAACGTTTGGGAAAACCTTTGCTATGAGTTCATCAACAGATGTTACTTGTGTACAGATTGGTCCCATGATAATTGTTCCTTGTTAATCTTGTTTAACTTTGCCATTGCCTAGTTGCAATAGACTGTCAGCAAATTGTCCAGATAATTGATCTCCATGCAGATGGGCTCTCATATTGGTAGATAGGTGGAATTTGTTTACGATTTTCCAAAGATATGATGATTTTGGGCAAGCCTTAAGTTCATTGGCTCATGAGCCTCTTGGAATAACCAGCAATATTTGTCTGAAATCTCCAGCCAAAACCAAAGTGACTCCCCCATTATCTTTTTGCTTTCACGAATATCTTGCAGTGTCCCATCCAAAGCTTCTAATGCTGCTTTGTGAGTCTGAGTCCCTTATAAAATGTTCTCATTGTTTTTGTAATGATTTGCAAATTAGCTTTTGCTTAAATATTTCAAGAAAAATAGAGGAAAACTGGTGCAACATGAAATAAGTCCTTAAATAATTATATGTATATCTTCATAGACTATGTAAAATTTCTATAGAGTTTTATAACAGTCATACAGCTTTATCGGTTTTCACAGTATTCTATAGATATTCTCCATAGAGTTTTATAAAAACCACTGAATTCTACCATGTTTCTATAGGATTCCATAGAGTTTCTAAATGACTTTGTCATAGGGAATTAATACACAGTCAATAGGACTGATAACAGGACATTGGTTGCAAAAGGAATAAAATAATTTTGCTTATTATATAGGACGGTTTGGAGTGGTTTATATTTTATATTGAAATAGCTATGATATGATTCGATTTGCTTTTTTTTTCATGACATAAATTATCATTTCCGAAGAATAATGTCTAATAATAATTTAAATTTAAATGTGAATTACCGGCACTTGTGTAATGTTTAATATTATAATAAATAATTAAAAACAACGTTTACTGTTAACAGAATTAAAACTTTGTTCAAGCCGTATGGCTTCCATTTAAAACAACACTCTACAAGTATTAGTTTCGACGTGAAATTAAAACGTTATTGAAGCCGTATGGCTTCCACCTTAAAACAACACTACAAGTACCAGTTTCGACGTGAACTTAAAACTTTATTAAAGCCATACGGCTTCCACTTTAAAACAACACCCTACAAGTATTAGTTTCGACGTGATCTACGTCATCATCAGGACTTACTTGCAAGACATACTTTATACTTTTTACCCCTTTTCGCATTGCTTCATTATTATTTACATATTTCCTTGATGTACTTTTTTGAATAATATATATCGTCATATACCAAGATATTTCCTTGGTCTAATTTTTATTATTATTATTATATACTTTGACATATATCAACATATTAAGTTGCTGGTCTTTCGTCTCTATTTAATACTTCCTTTTGTTTTTTTATACTTCATTATTTCTAATATTTCTCTAATATTTAATGATATAATACTATGAAGTTGAGTCAACATTAAAGTTTTTTCCGATAATATTGGGTAATTTTTACATATTTGGCTATAACTGAGGTTTCTATTTTATTTTTTCTTATATAACCTTTGTGTTCTTCCAATCTGTATTTTAAATTTCTTTTAATTTGACTAATATAAATACCACCACATTCACATTCTATCTTGTAAATACCCGTTTCATCTGCTAATTCTATTTTATCTTTAATATTCCCTATCATGTCTTTTATCTTATTCATTACTTTGAAGACAGGATAAAAATGCTGATACTTTTTAAATACTTTATATAATTGACTTGTTAAACCTGGAACATAAGGTAAACTTTGTCTACTATATTTAGTTCACATCCTCTATCAGTATCTATATACTTAATTAATAACAATTCATTATTTAAATCTTTCTGTTTTGAACATGTTTTAAAGCTCTATAAACATATGTGTAAAATGCAGAGATTTTGTGTTTTTGTATGACATGATTCTTTGTGTGGTTTCAAAACAACAGCTAATGGTTTTCTATAAATTGTTGTTTCTAAGTTACCTTCTGTTTCTTTTCTAACTAGTACGTCTAAAACAATTGATGCTGTTGTTTTCTTCAATTTCCTACGTGAATTGAATTGATGGTTCTTTACTATTTAAATAACTAAAAAATTCTTGTAGTTTACTGGTGCCATGTCATCTACCTATCTTACCCAAACTTTTGGTTTAAATTTAGCAGTAAGCATCATAACAACATTTGGAAACTTTTAGATTAATACATCGAAAAATGTTGCGTTCTTTTTTGCAAAATAAAATGCGACCATGTTGTAAGGATAGGTAAGTACGAAAATTTAAACTTTTGTAGTCAATGTTTTCTAACTGTTTTTAAATACAAGTAAATTTGTTTACTCTTTACATCCTGGGAAACATTTTTTATATTGTTTCCACTTATACGAGGATTTTAAACAAAATTTGGATGTCTAGATGGCACAAGATCATATTCAAATCTAATTAGTCTAATCACGTAGCTTTAGCAACGTCTTAACTGATATGCCATAAATACGACGAATAGAATCTGCAGTACAAAGTCATAATCCGACAGCATTCTTATTCAATGGAAAACAAAACTTTGGCATGTTAATATAGAGTGATGAAATTTGTGGTTTTAAAATACTTTCGCTTTTGTAATACAAATTATCGTGGATAATGTATAGTGAGTTCCAATTTTAACTCTAAGAATAAAATATACAAATCATTGAACATGCACAATCGTAGACAATATTTATTACAAATTGAAGTGGCCATATCTATTTTAAAATAAATTTCAAACAGAGAAAAAATACGAAGGACTGCATTTAGTTTATTTACAAATCCCCTTTTGTCTAAATGTAATTTAACTTTTTTCTTTAGATCCATTAAGGACCTTTACCAGGATCTCTATTGTATATATCAGTTTAGAGATTAATCCGTTAATGGACTGAAGCTAGTACGGAACGTAGTTGGGAAGAGTTACCTTTTGATGTTATTTTCTTCACAGTGCAGTAGCATCAGTAGAATAAGTGCTATCATTCTAACTAAACAATGTCTAGGTAGAAAAGAGAATAGGAGAGTGTCCAATAATTTGATTATTTTCTTAAGATATTTAACAATTACTAATGAATTATTAACATTATATTCAAATTTAGAGGATAAAATCTCCTGCTGAGATAATATAAACTTAAGCTTCTTATTTGGACAAAAGAAATGACACACTTTTCGTAACGGAAATACTTTCAAACAAAGGTTTGCAAGAGTTTGAAAGAGATATACTAATTTAACGCATGCCAAACACAGAATGCATAACTATGAAACATTATGTCTTACCTTAGTGTCAAGTCATATACATATGTTTAAGATACTGAGATGCGATTGTGTTGCGATGTCTTTCTTTTTCACGTTAAAAGTTTTGTGTTTTATTCACACATGTATGTATATATATAGTTAAATGTCTGTATTTGTAAGTAAGTTTCAAAGCAAAACTGATCCCTTCAGCAGTCTATTTATAAACATTGTTATTTTGTTGCTCTTGCATTATTTGTTGTTTATTACGGAAGATCAAACAAGTACCTATTAAAATAATCGTATTTCAAAACCTCATCATGTGAATATAATTTTCCATGGTATTCTATGATTTCTTATTATCTGTGAGATAGTTTAACATAGTTTTCATAATTTAAAGTATTTAAACAAGACTGTATAACTGTACATTTTTTCATAACCCTCAGATCGTCTATTCCAAGTTAGATTAAAATGATCCTATAAGTAAAATTATTTGTATATAATAAATTTATAATTAAGGACTAGGTTATGCTAACTGCTACACTTCAGTTTTTCTATAATAAAGTTTAATAAGCAGAATTTAGATATTGTATATAAATTAACGAAATGTAGTTCAAGTATAAAATACAGTTTGTCTTTTCCATTCATATGCAAGACCTAGTTTTTATTTCATTTTTGCTTCTAAATACAAAGGTACTCCATTTTTTACGTGTAAAGAAGAAGAAGAATGCACAATTACAGAATATTTTCAGATATATGTTGTATAGTACATCATGATATATATATATATATACCAAAATGTTCAATATGTTCAAAATATCACGAACTACTCAGTTATTCAATTTATTCTAAAAGTTCAGTTTGAGTCGTTTGAGTTTTTATTGTACTATAGTGAATACTTTGCATAAATAGACAAAACTTTAAATATAAAATAAATTGCATCGTTTTACAAATTTAGCCATTTATGCTACTGGAGTAAAATCTAAAATAATTTGAAAGTTTATAAAATCGTTTGAAAATATGTATCTTTTCAATTTTGGGCTCTGCATATCAACATCGCGCAAATTAATTATTTTATTTGAAATTTCGTAGTTCAAACGTTATTATGATTACTATAAATTATTGGCAAAATAATGATACACATATTTAATTATTTACACAATTTTCGTATTAAAGAACTTTGAACTTTTAAATTTTTTCACATTTTTTTAGTTTAGGGAATATTGGAAACTCGTAAATCAACTAGTTTTTGTTTTTTCAGTGTTTATAGACTTTATTTGTTTAGTATTTAAAATTTCAAAGGTTAGTACAAATATTATTGTTAGTATTTTGAGCTATTGTATGTAGAATTGTGTTCGAGTAACTTTCATATTTTAATTATATTTTGATGCTCTTAAAATAATTACTGAAGTGAATTAATGGGAAACCTTACTTGTTTGAAAGTATGTATATTCTCACGAGGGTTAGAATAGTAAGTTGTTAACGCTACTTGTAGGATTCAATTGCATAATAGTTTTTGCAATTACTTGCAACATTTGTAACATCTGTATAATAGCGAAGTAAGAAAGCAAGGTGTAACTTAGGATTCAAATAATATATTTTTTTCGAAACTTTCTAACCAAATGATTACATTTTCCTTTTATTTCTCTAATTACGATTACATATTAGTATATGAAACTTGAACATTTCCTCTACGTATATTTTAAACCTAGTAATAATTTTCATTTTCAGTAACTCAGAGGTAAATGAAAGTTTTATTTCAGTGGATTATATTTTATAGTTAAAGTGGTTTCGTGGTGTATGTTTGATTATGTTAAAACAAAGTATACTACATGTTTTAATTTTATTGTAAATAAACGTGATACATACCATTGCTAAAAAGTAGAATGCTCGTTTTCTGATTTTCTTTTCCACTTTAGTTAATAATTTCGCAAGAAAAGTCTAATAAGATGCATTTAGTTTGTCTAACTTACAAGAATTTCATTACATATAGAAATAATCGTTACTTTTAACAAAACCTAAATACATCGTCTAAATTCTCGTTAAATATATACGAATTAACAAAATTAGATTAAATGAAAAACTGAAAAGTAACTCTAAATGCCAAATAAATATTTAGTAGCTCAGTTTTCCTAGTTTCTTAAGCTATTTCTTAAATTATTTGATCTGAATTTTACAAGTTAAAACTGACCGAGAACACTTCATAATACAATATCAATCTTAACTAAAAAGCCATATGGTAATAATAATACTTCACTAAATTAGACGTAAATAGCTACCGTAAATCAGTAAGTTCAGACTAGCTATTATCACGTGATTAACATGTTATAAGCCTTTCAGAAGGAGTGATGAATTTTTTCTATGACATGAGAGAGCTCGTGAAGTCCATGTGTCAACGTGTCTGGCTTTCTCCTGTGAAATTAGGTCACTGCTTTATGAGCTAATGTTTATTGATAAAAATAACTTCCTACGATTAAATAAGCCTGTTGTAGGAAAACATTCCCCTTTCCAAAACCCTTGTTTGGTGATACAGAAGAAACTTAAAATGATTTTTTTTCACAGTCAGTAAGAAGAAACTAGCTTAGTATAACCTCAATTATGGGTAGGCCATAATGTCACTTTTAATGTCACTTAAGAATTTTAATATTATTAGAATCTAGAAGAAATGTAACAGAAGAATATATATACGTATTTTGTAGATACATAATTAAGGATTTTTACCATGTTATTCTAGATTATACTATCTACGTCAAAATAGTACCCGAAGACCAGGAAGTGAATTATTTTTTATTTTTCAAAATATTTTAAGTCCTATTCTAATTAACTTATTTAACACGAATGATTATTCTATAATGTATTTTTAATAAATTGTTTAACTCAAAAAATAAAAGGATATCAATCAGATTTTCCCTTTAGCAACAAAAACATTTGACTAGTAACTTCCTCAAGATTACGGAATAGATTAAATTCGAAGAAACAAAGACTTTATTATATCTTTTTCACCTAAGAGATGTTTATTAACGGGTTTTGGCTCTTCAAATGATGTGACAGTGTACGTAATTGGGCTCATACACTCCCCCAAAAAATCCCTTTCACGGCGTTATGTAAAAAATAAAATATTTAACACACACGCACACACGTAAGAACAGGTTAAACGCAATACGGAACAATGCAAAAGCCTTTGTCAAAGTAAGCACTTAAACTACTATATTTTATAATGTATTAACGTATATGTGCAACATCATTTACTATTGCACATTGAAGGGTAATATGTAGTGCATGTTAGTCACTAGAATAGGCTAAAAAATAAACAAGGTCTAAAAAGAAGCTATGATATGAAATAAAATTGTTCTAAATTTCCCTTTATTTGATGTAAGTAATGAGAACATTTTAGCCAATAATAAATACTTATAAAACATATCTGGAGAGAAATGTACTGTAGTAGCCACAGCATAAAAAAGTCGAAAGTTATTATTTTGACTCAATCTTATAGCAGTACATTTATTTGTTTCTACATCGAATAAGTGAAGCAATATCGACTGGAGGTTTACAGTTGTATGACTGCGTTTATTGCACTATTACAACTGGTTTTCTGGAAAACAAATTGTGATTTCACTCTAAACAGCTAACACAAAAAGTTAACTAAATATTTTATAGCGCCTTGTAAAGTTTCGATTTCCCTAAGGGCAACACGATAAATGTCATCAATGATGAATGGGTGGATATAACGAGCATTCGAAACTTCAATCAGTATTATGACCCAAGGGAAAGAACTCAAGATTACTGCAGTGCCTTTCTACAGATATGCGAAAGCCTGAGAATGTGTTTGAAATATACTTGACAGCAACAAACAAGGACAATGCCTGAACTCTTGAAGTTCTCAAAATGAACAATACTAAGGAAATAATATTTTATAATCTGCTGAAAAAAAAGCAATCTCAATAATAAATACAATCACCACAAACCCAAACACGCGTATAATACGTATAACACAAGCTGTTATATTAAATTAAATAACGAAAAAAAAAAAGTTACGCCTGAATCATTACAAAAAGTAGTATTCGAAGTATATGACTTAGATATCATTTAATTTGAAGAAACATCATCCACTTAATAAGTAATATATAGTACTTAAGTTTTAATTTCTTAGTACATTTTTGGCTATGGTAATACCAAAATATAAATGAAACAATAACTAATGAATTTATCTTGCAATAACGATACAGAAAATTATATTTACACTGTATGATATATTATTCTGATCTTCGTTCCCAGTTCAAGCATCATCAAATGTCAGTCTATCATTCATTTATACTTAGGACAATGCTTTTAGTTAATTAGGCATAAAACTAAACCTGTTCTCACGAAATTCAATCCCTGAGTTTTCTACTTCTTGATTAATAAACATGTATGCTATATATTCCAAAATGGTTATGTTTGCTTAATCAAAATCAGCTTCAATATAAAAAAATAAAAACATTGCTTTTCTAGAAGCCTTTCATCCACTAAAGCAAATAATTACAGAGAAATCTGTAGAGCTGGGAGTTTGGCAAGCGTTTCTTTAAAGTTTCAGCAATTATTATAACTTCGAAAAATTCACACGTGGAAAGTGACCAAAACTTGCGATTTTGATCATGAAGAATTACAGCTTTGACTTATCGTAATTCACGAGTTTCGCTTAGTGATCCTATACTTTATCGTTATTTTCTCAAGCTACAAATCCCTATTTTCACTCCATGTCTACAGTAATTATCAGTTTTAGTGGAGCTAAAATGGGGATTTGTAGCTTGAGAAAATAATGAGAAAGTATAGGCAGCCTAGTTTGTTTACTTTGTTATAGTCCATAGTTGTTGGCTTAAAAATATATTCTTTGAATTTTGATTCAATTTGTTACTTTTTTGACGATCCCTTTTCCCCTTTTTGAATTAACAATTTTTAATTTTCTTGTTTCATAAGCTTTTGTCATGTCCACTTATGGAGAATACATTTTAAGCTACATACGTTAATGTAGCTTAATACGTTAATGGGTGAATGTTACGTGTTTTTCAACAGTTTACTGCTGCATTGGCTTTTTGTCCACCCAACCATTATTTACTGATCCCGGTGGTATTCCACCAGAAATTTCGTGTAAACACGAGTCTTACAAGTGTCGAGTACAAAGGAAGCCACTCACAACAACTTCACATATATTATGTATTTATAGCCGCATAAATCAACTTTCATTTAAAAACAATCAACATTTTAAATATGTCATGGATATTCCCAGCGTTTCATGTGGTATATCTGTTTAGGTTTTGGTGCAAGTGCCTAGCCGATTTCGCTGTAGTCTTGTGAAACAAAAATATGAATAATAATAATAAAATAATACTAAATTGGTGGTTATATGTCTTCTACATTTCTGAGATGCATGAATGGCTTTGAAGAGTTTATTTTAGTAGCCAAGAAGAGCTTTAAAAATTCGCAGGAGTTTTTTTAGTAGCTGTGCATAGATTTTGGCGCAGTATACCTAGCCGTTTTTACTGTAGGCTTCTGTGCTTGAATGGCTTCGAATAGAAACTTGGCCAGTAGTGATGAAAAACTGATAAAATCTCTCCTTCTCTTTCAAGAATCAACATAAAATAGTCCTATGACCTGCGCAGGAGTTTTTTAGTAAGTTTGCTCAGGTTTGAATAAAATATTCATAGCCGTTTTTTCTGTAGGCTTTTGTAACAAAAATAATATGAATACCAAATGGATGTATTTTGAATTCTGTCTAACAATCGGAAAATCAATATTAGCCATTGAGATAAAAGGTCTTGAATGTTGTTTCAAGAACAAGTCTGCTTTTAAATATGGTTTCTGCCCATATGTTTTATTATAATTTTTGTGAAATTCCTGGGCGAACCATATTATGAACCACTAATTGGTAAGTCTGTTATTGCTCAGGGTAATGAGAGTAGCTTTGTTAATGTTCCTCTTCATAACATTTTTTAGCATCAGACCTAGTTTCGGGACCAGTTATGTTTGGAGTAAGACCTACTCTGCCAATTAAGGGTGTATCATTATTGTTGGAAATCGATTTGACTGGGAGAAAAGATGTTGCCAAACCTAAAATGGTTAGCGAGCTGATCACTGTTGCTCTCGTGTGGTGTGACTCGAGCTCAGGCTAAGAAATTAAGCCAAAAACAAATGATAAGCATGGATTCAGAGGACGATATTATAGATTTGTTTCAGATATTTTTTGGGTCCAACAGGGATCTTATGGATGATTGTCCTACTGACCATACCTCGGTGAGTGACAATTATGGATGTGAGGGGATCTGATTCACCTGGTGAAGTTCCATTTACTAAAAGTAAACTGATTGGTGAGAAAGAAAAATATCCACAGATCTCTTCACTATTTAAATATGCACTCCCAAAAGATGAACTGGAGAAAGTTCCAAATGGTTATTGTTTCAAAAATGGTATGGTTGTGAGGAAATGGAGACCACCATATGTGCCAGCTTCAGAGGACTGGGCTAATGTTTATCAAATTTTTGTTCCCAAAGCATATCATTCTGAAGTATTTGAAGTTGCACATGAACTTCAAATGGTAGGTCATTTAGGTGTCAAAAATATATGTGACAAAATTATGAGACATTTCTTTTGGTCAAAAATTAGGCAAAATGTTTCTCAGTTTTGTAAAACTTGTTATACCTGTTAGTCGATTGGAAAACCTAACCAGAAAATTCCTGTTGCTCCTTTGAAACCTATCCCATTTTAGGAATGACCCTTCAGTCATGTGATTGTTGATTGTGTTGGGCTTTACCAAAAACTTGATCAGGGAACCAGTATTTGTTGACTATCATGTGTGCATCTACTCGATTCCCTGAAGCTATCCTTTTGAGAAACATTTCAGCCCAAACAATTTCGAAGGCTTTGATTAATTTTTGTACTTTTGTTGGCTTGCCCAAAGAAATTCAGTCTGATCAGAGACCAAATTTTATATCGAAGTTGTTTTAACAAGTTGTTTATCAGCTCAGTGCTCTTGCAAGATACCATTATACCTTGTTAAATTTGATGCAGACTTACTGTCTCGATAACAAAAACAATTGGGATGAAGGAGTTAATTTATCATTATTTGCTGTCCATGAGTCAGTTCAGGATTCGTTAAGGTTTAGCGCATTTGAGTTTGTGTTTGGCCATTCAATGCATGGTCCTTTGAAGTTGGTGAAGGAACAATGGTTAGAAGATGATCCGAAAGAAATACACTAATTGGATTATGTTTCCTAGTTTCGGTTCAGACTTTTACTTGCTTGTGAATTGGCTCAAGTAAATTTTAATTCATCCCAAACTAGAATGAAAACCGTTTATAATCGCAAGGCTGGAGAAGATAAGTTCTATCTTGGTGACATTGTCTTAGTATTGTTACCTGCTATGGGACATCCATTCAAAAAAGAAAAAGAAAGAAAGAAAGATGGAAATAAAGAAAAACAGAAGACTGTTAAATTGAACTTTATCACTACGAGAATATTATTCAGAGATAATCTATGTCAAAGGGGTTGGGACCCAACATTGCTGTGTGGAGTTCAGGGCTCTTAACATTGATGATACTCTTGATGCCCTAAGTAGAGCCAGGTGGTTTTCAAATCTGGACTTAAAGTCAGGTTTCCATCAAGTAAAAATGGCTGAAGCAGATAAACCTAAGACTGCATTTAGTTATGGTCAAGGTCTCTGGCAATATCATGTGATGCTATTCGAGCTTAGCAATGTTCCAGCAACATTTGTGAGGCTGATGGAAAGGGTACTGAAATGCCTACAATGGAGGATAGCCCTAGTGTACCTGGATGATGTCATTGTATTTGCAACAACTTTTGATGAGGAAATGTCCCGGCTAGAGGAAGTATTCAAGTGTTTGAAAGCAGCAAACCTCAAACTCCATCCCAAGAAATGCTACTTGTTCCAGAAAGAGGTGCTTTACTTAGGTCACATTGTAAGTGAGCATGGTGTGTAAACTGATCCTGTCAAGGTGAAACCAGAGCATGATTGGCCAACACCAGACAATGTGGGAGTTTATTGGGACTCTGTTCCTATTACCGGAAATTTGTGAAGGAATTTACAACTATATCTGCTCCTCTACATGATTTGACCAAAAAAGGCCAGAAGTTTGAATGGACAGTTTCTTGCCAGCATTCTTTCAAGACATTGACAGAAAAATTGGCCTCCACTCCACTTTTAAATCTTCCAGATCCCTCACTGCCGTGCATACTGGATTGTGATGCTAGTAATGTCGGAATTGGAGGAGTGTTGTCTCAGAAAGTGGGTGAAAACGAACATGTGGTGGCCTACTTCAGTGGGGTTTTGAGTAGACCAGAGAGGAACTACTGTGTAACATGAAGAGAACTCCTTGCTATAGTAAAGAGTCTGACATATTTCCATCCTTACCTCTATGGTGCCAGGTTTACCATCAGGACAGACCCTGCTGCATTAAGCTGGTTAAGATCATTAAAGAACGCAGAGGGACAACTGGCACGCTGGATCAGAAAGATAGACCAGTATAATTATGATATTGAATATAGAGAAGAAAAATCTCATGGAAATGCCGATGGACTGAGCCGAAGACCCTGCATAACTGACTGCAGACATTGCTGCCAAAGAGAGGTTGAGCTA